>NW_005054713.1:41780-52634 GCF_000277835.1 Geospiza fortis | reverse complement strand
CAACTTCTTTCTAAATAAACAGGACTATATTTAATTCGCATACATTTTGAAAACTCCAAGGATGCTTCCAGAGAAGGGCTGCTTTTTTTCCTCCAAGGTGTTGCCATATGGTTTTAATTTCTCAGAAATCTATAGACCAGCTTGTTCCCTGAGAAAACTGTGCCAAGTACTGCTTGTCAAGATAGCTGAAAATGTAATTTAACATCCACTCTTTTCCTAGAGTGACTCCTGACTTGTACAGCAGCAATGTTTCTAACTGGAAAAGTCAAATGACCAGCTAAAGGATGAAATCTAAAATATTTATTATTTACTGGACACGGAAAAGAAAATATTTTTTATTCCTTACGTTTTACGCACTCGTGTGATATCTGCAAATTTTGACAACCTTTTTCAAAAGGATAAATAGCATGTGCTGCTGCAGTTAGAAATGGAGCAGAGTTACACAAATAAACGCAGGGCATGAAATCTTCTCTGGGCAGATAAAAGCACAAATCCCCAGCTGCCCACACTGGCACTGCAGCGCCATGGCTGAGCTGCCTGGGTTAAATTAAGCACATACATCATTTCGGGTTTCCACTCCATGATTTCATGCTCGCTGCCTTTCGTATCCTTCTCCCTATCTCTGTTTATTTTTCTTGACTCAGATATGAGTGTAGTGGGTAATTAAAAGTGAATCTTACATGAGGGACCCACTGTTGGAGCCAAACATTTGCTGGGTAACTATAAACTCCCAAGTCCATCCCTGCCTTTGCCGTCACTGCGGTTGGTCCATTTTCACACTATTATTATTTTGTCTCAGAATTCCTGTGTTTATAAAATAGGGACAGGAACACAGACTAAATATAAATCCCATCGGCTTTGTAGCAGAACAGCTAAAAAAAGAAAAGAAGCCTGAATATTCAGAATATTCCCAAATCCCCTGTAAGGTGCCCAAGGGTTGCTCAGGCAGAAATTTGAAAAGGAGAAGAATAAAAGATGTTCTAAGGGTGATAAAATGATTTATGGATTTGTCTGGTGATTTATCCCTGTGGGATTCTTTAGAGGGGTGTCACCTTCAGGGCTGGATGGAGGGAATTCTCTCCAGCATGGACCAGTCCGTCCAAAAATACCCTCCTTGCTCCTGATTTCTGCTCAGCTTTTTGGATTGGACCTGGATGTTTCCACCAATTTACTATGAAGTAGCAGGGTCTGAGCCTGGTTTTATTTCTATATATCCCATAAAAAGAAATACAGCACAAGAAAACCCATCCAGAGACATCAACATGTTGGAGTATCAAACCCAAAAATCCAGCAAAATTTGGTTCTCTCTGAAAGGAAAAGAGGAAGAAGGAAAGTAAAAGAGGATTATAATACTTACAGGCAAAAAGCAGTGGCAGTTTAATGATTTAAAGGTAATACTTTATGATAATTGAAAGAATGAAGCAAGGCAAATTTAAAAGAAAATTTGGCAATTTCACATTGTAAATTATCCCCCATGCAGAAGAAATAAAACCATCCCAGGATTTTTTGCCCCCTGATATGTTGGTGCAGATTGAGTTGTGTGGATTAAATTGATGCAAAGCCCAGCACCAGAACAGTCAGGAAAAAACTCTGTCAGATTTATTCATCTGAGGGTCTGGCAGCTCTGAGGTCTTGGATGGCTTTTCCCATAAAACTGATGCTTTGTGAAAAAAAAAAATTAATAAACTTTCTAATAAACAGTGTGAGGGAAAAACGTGACACTGAAAAAATTGTATTCAATGGTGAAAGAAATCCATAATGTTCTTTGCTTTTAAATATTTCATTATTAAATGGGTACATACAAAACAAAAATAAAAATACAGTTTCTGCTCTAATTCTCCAAATTCTACATCTTGCAATCTCTCTGAATAGCAGAGGATAACTTTTTTATCTGTAATAATCATATTTGCAATGATTTTTTTGCTTGCAAAAGGTATTTTCCAAAAGGCACTGCCCTGTTGGAATTCAGGGCTGAAAAGGAGAGGGGAAAGGAAAAGGAAGGAGGGAAAAGGAAAAGGAAAAGGAAGGAGGAAAAGGAAGGAGGAAAAAGGGAAAGGATGGAGGAAGAGGAAAAGGAAAAGGAAGGGGAAAAGGAAAAGGAAAAGGAAAAGGAAAAGGAAAAGGAAAAGGAAAAGGAAAAGGAAAAGGAAAAGGAAAAGGAAAAGGAAAAGGAAAAGGAAAAGGAAAAGGAAAAGGAAAAGGAAAAGGAAAAGGAAAAGGAAAAGGAAAAGGAAAAGGAAAAGGAAAAGGAAAAGGAAAAGGAAAAGGAAAAGGAAAAATGAGGGGTCTGGCTCCAGGGATGGAGCCACTGCAGGGCTGTTTGGGATGTTTCCTTTCCCAGTTTTTCCCCTTGTCCCAGTGATCCATGAGCAATCCTGCTGGGGATAAACCCTCCCAGCTCCACAGAGCCTGAAAAATATGGGACATGCAAAATTGTCTTCCAATATTGATTCCCAAGGACAGAGAACAGGGTTAAACCTGCCAGGCCAAGCTGGAACGTCTTGGCCACTCCCTTTCCCCATTTTTAGGTTTGTTTGTTGGGTTCTTGGGAAGAAAGGGCGAGCTGGGCTGAATGCAGATAAATAAATAAATCTGCAGAGATATTTTCACCGTGCTGCTGTTGACTTTGAGCCCTGCTGTCTAAAGCAGGACATCAACAGGCTGAGTGTCCTCCCTGCTCCTGCAAAACCACCCGGCTATTCCGGGCCTGCGGGCACCATTTGGGTACAATGGACTTCCCTTCAGGAACGTGGTCTCCTCACAGCTTTGTATATTTATGTATGGACAAGAGTTTTTGTACTTTCAGTGCTGTCAGCTCAGCCCCCAGCAGGTTGTTCCAGCTCAGGAGCCTGAGGCAAATTTAGGGGAGGATTTCTGTGGCCAGGATCAGGGCATGGCCTGAGGAGCATGGGTTTCACAGCATCAAAGAATGGTTTGGGATGGGAGGAACCTTACATTTCATCTCATTTCACCCCCTGCCATGGGCAAGGACATCTTCCACTATCCCAGCTGGCTCCAAGCCCCATCCAACCTGGCCTGGGACACTCCCAGGGATGGAGCAGCCCCAGATTCTCTTTGTCCCTGGCTTTGCTCCCTATCTCAGAATGTATCTGTGGCACAGGGAATAAAATCTGGCAAAGGATGGGAAAAACTTTCATGTAATTCTTGAGTCATGCCTTGGAGTCAACATGCCATTAATCAGCAGCGAGTATTAATCATCCCTGTGAATCTGCACAGTCCCATGGACATTGTCTGCGAGGTTCTGAGGGCAGGGAAAGGCAGATGAAGAAAATCACCACTCATTGCTGCTGCCACTCCGTCTGTGCCTTCCCTGGGAATGCCAGGATCAGAGCAGGGAACTGTTTTTCTAAATATTCTCTACTGGATTCAAATTAACAAAATTCAAAATCACATCTGTGATCTCACACTGGTAGCAGCTCCTACTCTGGGTGCTGAGGGGGTTTTGTGCCCTGGCCTGTAGATCTTCTGTCTCTAACTGGGGTATTTCAGAGGGCCTGGGTAGATGGGATATTGGGAAGGAATTCTGCCCTGTGAGGGTGGGCAGGCCCTGGCACAGGGTGCCCAGAGAAGCTGGGGCTGCCCCTGGATCCCTGGAATGGCCAAGGCCAGGCTGGATGGGACTTGGAGCAGCCTGGGATAGCGGAAGGTGCTGGTGGAACTGGACGACCTTCAGGGTCCCTCCCAACCCAAACCATCCTGTGGCTGTGCTGAGGAACATCCTCCGTCATTCCATCACAATCTGGAGGCCAATGGGAGGAAATCAGGAATTTTGCAGTCCATGGAACAATCCATAACTTGCGCTTCATCCTCAGCCCCTTTCTCCCGTTCTCTCTCCCTGCTACGGCCAAACCCCCACCTCCTTTACCCTTCCCAGCCTCCTCAGAAAGCAAAACCAGGGGAGCAAAGTGAGACAACGCTCCTGGCATCTGCCTGGAGCCTCCCATGGCGCTGCAACCGGAGCACGGCCACGGAACATTGGGAGCTTTCTGCAAAGCCCCGGCGGCGGAAATCGCCGCCGCTCTTAATTCGAACCAGAACGAGATGGGCCCGGGGCGCGCACAAAGGCGGCCTTTGCTCGTTCCCAGGGTGCTGACAGGATGGGCCAGAGTCCATCCTGTGCAGCTGATGGGAGCAGCAGCACATCCTTAAATCTCAACACCTGGGCGCTGCTCCGGAGACCTCGGCAGGAACTTGGAGGGGAGGTTGCTGCCAGTGCCACTGGGGAGGTCCCGGGGGGATGCTGCAGCTGGCTGGGTAAAGAGCTGCTAAAAAAGGGGGTTTGGAATGGACTTGGGGATCTCTAGAAAGCTCATTTATCAATGTAAACACAGTTTAGCTGGTTCATAAATCTGTTTTCTTTCCTCCTTTTCATCGGGTGTTGCTGTTGGGGCCGATGGGTTTCGTGGTGTGATCGGCTGCTGCTCGTGGGCATCGGTCAGATAAAGATAAAGAAAGGGGATTTTTTTATTATTTCTATTAAATAGTTGGGTCTGTGTGTGCTTAGAATTCCTCTTTTTATTCCATCTCTTCTAGGGATGGGTGCACTGCTATGGAAAAAGCAGAACCGGCCAAACCAAACCTCAGCCCAAACACTGACATCAACCCAAACATTTTTGAAGGTCAGGGTGAGTTTGGATAAGTAACCCATGTACCCAGTGGTAAGTAGGGCTGGTTAGGAAATGGATTTTCCACCTTCTGAAAAATTTGGAGATTGGATCTGTGTTTTTGAGCAGCTGACATTTTGATGCTCTTTTCCCCAAACCAAGACAAATTCATTTAAGTGGCAATTTTAATAGCACCGGATCACCTCATTTGTTATTTGGTTTCTTTTTGGGAAATTGTATGACAGGGAAATAAAAATACCCACAAAATGCAGGCAAAGGAGAGGTTGATTTAGTAAATCCACCTCCTCCAAGCTGGCTGATGTGCCTTTACATGATTTTTAAAGAATATAAACCATATTTCTTGGAACTTTTGCCATGTTTTGGGGCAGAGGTGGACTTGCAGCCCCTCAAACCTGATATTTTACCTAGAATAAACTTGGTTGGGAGATTAGTTTCATTTCCACGATGTGTTTGTTGTGAAAACTAGAGGCATTTGGGCAAAATGTGATTCCACTGGGCAAAATTATGATTATTTTGGGTGTTTTTCTGGGTGTAGTGGTTGTCATCCTAAAGCACAGGGTGTGCTAAGGAAGGCTGGCTCGGGACAACAGGGAATTGCAGAAAATTTGGGAAGGAAAATATTGGGATTTTTAATATGATTGAAATAACACCATAAAATAATGTTCTTCAGCAGGTCTCTCTTCATTCACAAGTTGAATATGGGACCAAAAGAATCTAATTCAGGCCCTTCTCTGTCTTTTTCCAAAGTGTTATTATTTTATTTTTCACGAGCACTTAATTAGAGACTAAAAAAAGAAATAAAAAAGGCAAACAACTCAATCCTGAGCAACTCAATACTGAGCTTTGTGTCTAAAGGAAACTCCATGAAATGGGAATCAGGTTAAATAGTTCAATTATTGTCCATTGTTTACACGCTGGAGGAGTGCAACTGTTTGGAATTGTTGAAGTAGTTAGGAAGGTGATCGGAACATTTGCCAGCAAATGACATAAATCCAGAATTAATTATAATGGCTCAAAAGGTTAAAAAGAGAGGGGATCATTGGTCCCATGGTTTATTGTGAACTGTCAGGATAATGGAATTTTAATCAGCCCGTTTATTTTAGGAAGGATTAATTGCATGGCGCGATGCAGAAAATACAGGGAGCAACACTGGAACCGGAGCCGAGCTCGTAATTTTATTAAAGCAGATCAGTTGTAGCATCTTAATTTCCTCGGACATGTTTATGGGGAGCCATTTGTTTGGTCAAGAGTCTTTCCTGGCTGTTCAAGTTGCTGAAATTGAATGTGGTTGCTGAGCTGTGGCCTGGGAATCCAACCCCATCCCAGCTGGAAATGGGATTCAGGGGGTGCAGATGGAAAAGTGCAACAGGGAGCTCCTAAGGGCTGGGATAATGGCTTGGATAAAGAATACCTGGAGGGTTTCACAGGAAGAAAGGGGCAGAAGGGAGGTTCAGGTTGGACATCAGGAGGAATTTCTTCATGGAATTCCAGCTGGAAATGGGATTCAGGGGGTGCAGCTGGAAAAGTGCATCTGGGAGCTCTTTGGGGTGGGATAACATCTTGGGTAAGGATTATCCGGAGGTTTCACAGGAAGAAAAGGGCAGAAGGGAGGTTCAGGTTGGACATCAGGAGGAACTTCTTGGAATTCCCTGCCATGGTTTCTCTGCCGTGGTTTCCCTGCTATGGTAATGGAAAATGGGATGGAAATGGGATTCAGGGGTGCAGATGGAAAAGTGCAACAGGGAACTCCTCAGACTTGGGATAATGGCTTGGATAAAGAATACCTGGAGGTTTCACAGGATGAAAGGGGCAGAAGGGAGGTTCAGGTTGGACATCAGGAGGAATTTCTTCATGGAAAGGGTGGACCTGGAAGGATCTGGAGGATTTTGCTCCCCTGTCTTTCTGTCTTTGCTCACTCCCTGCACCCTGTGCTTCCTCATGGACAGCTGGGCTCTGCCAGGACAAGGCACTGGGAGGGTGGATGTTGTCCTGATCCAGCCTGGGAATCTCTCTCATCTTCATCTTCATCTTCATCTTCATCTTCATCTTCATCTTCATCTTCATCTTCATCTTCATCTCCATCTCCATCAGGATTAGTTCAAATTAAGTCACCTTTGCCCCATCAGTAGAACCCTGTTCACAGCAGTTCCCCAAAGATATTGAACCACGATTGAAATCAATGAAATTCAATCAGGAAATCATTCCATTCAACCAGGAAATCCTGACTGAAATCATGGCAGATTGAAATCAATATTTATGAGCTGGTTTTAAAAATAAAAAAGATCACTTTACTTTTTAGAAATTGAGCTTTTTAGTGAGACATCATCCATGGCTTTTGCCAGAGATGGTGCAGAGCACATGACCACAGCTTTTGTCACAAAACCAGAGCAAACAGAGCCGGGGGGACCTGGGGGAATTGATGGACAATTTCTGCTTCTCTTCCTTCTTTAAATAAAATTATTTGTTTAGTTTGAAAGCCAATCCAGGCTGGGCTGAAGGCAGCAGCTGGCACAGCCACAGGGAGACACTGCCCCTTCCAAGAGGAAAAGGGGCTCACATGACAATTTCTGAGTTACTGCAAACAAATAACCATGAAATTGAGCAGAGGAGAGTCCTCCACTGGATTCCTGTAATATTCCATTTATAGTTTCAGGCTTCTCCCAGGCTGGGATAAGAAAATGCTGGCTGACATCTCCAGAAAGGAAAGGAAATATTCTCCTGGAGGTAATGCTTTGAGATTATCAAGTGGGTTTTTATTTGGTATCAATAATAAATCACTACTGGGCTCATTTGATTGTAGCCAGAATGTAAAATACACCCATTAGTAGGCTTGGAGGTGGCTAAACTTGGCCTGCAAACTCCTTTCTCTGTGCAGCACCGTGTCTGGGCTTGTCATGGTCTTTGGAGGCCCTTCAGTCGATGATGGTGTTGAAATTCAACTCAGAATGCTGCTTTAGAGCAAAAATAGCACCATTTTTTCATTAGGAACGGGGCTTTTTTTACACTTCTGAATTATTGCTGCGCCTCAGATGTGTTTTGAGTGAGGAACCTCTCTGCAATCAACTCCTGCAAGGAGACTGGACCTCAGAAAATTGTGTTAAACACTTGTTTTGACCATCCTCATCAGTTTTGATCCATTCGTTTTGGCCCTGTGCAGGGTGGTGGAAGGAAACACAGAGTTCCTGGGGTGATCATTTTTCCAAGAAAACACTTGAGAGGTGAATGTTTGAAAGCAGAAGTGGCCTGTAGAGCAAGGACAAAGCCGCTGCTTTGGTTAAAACCAAAACACAAGGGCCCCACTTCTTAATTTTTGTCAGAAGTGCTGTCAGAGAGAGGAAAAATTTTTGATGATGTTCCCTCAAAATCTGCAAGGGTGATGGGCAGCATTTGGAAATGATGCATGGCCTGCACACTCATCTTGCCTGACATTTTGCTGCTCAGCTGCAAAACCCAGTGCTGGGGGAAGAGAAGCACCAGGTGCTCCACAGGGAAGGTCCAGTGGTGATGGCTGATGGAGCAACCCCATTGCTGCTCCAAAAACGGGGTCTGGGCAGCACTGCCAGCCCAGGGAGCTCATGGCAGGAGGGGCTGGGTGCCCCTGGCGTGTGCAGGCTGTGGTTTCCCTCGCATGGTTTCCATGCCATGGTTTATCTGCCGTGGTTTCCATGCCATGGTTTCCCTGACATGGTTTCCCTGACATGGTTTCCCTGCCCTGTCCAGGCTGTGGTTTCCAGGCCATGGTTTCCCTGCCATATTCAGGCCTTCCTTACCATGTGCAGACCACATTTCCCTGCCTGGCCATGGTTTCCCTGCTGTGGTTCCCCTGCCCTGTCACGCTGTGGTTTCCAGGCCATGGTTTCCCTGCCATGTTTTCCCTGCCATGCTTCCCCTGCCATGATCAGGCTGTGTTTCCCCTGCCATGCTTCCCCTGCCATGCTCTCCCTACCCTGGTTTCCCTGCCCTGTCCAGGCTGTGGTTTCCAGGCCATGGTTTCCCTGCCATGTGCAGACCAGGTTTGCCTGCCTGCCTGTAATTTCCCTGCTACGCTTTCCCTGCCATGATCAGGCCATGCTTTCCCGGCCACGGCTTCCCTGCCATAGTTTCCCTGCTAGGGTTTCCCTGCCACAAGCAGGCTGTGACTCCCATGATCAGCCCATGGTTTCCCTGCTCTGATTTCCCTGCCCTGTCCAGGCTGTGGTTTCCAGGCCATGGTTTCCCTGCCATGTGCAGACCAGGTTTGCCTGCCTGCCTGTAATTTCCCTGCTACGCTTTCCCTGCCATGATCAGGCCATGCTTTCCCGGCCACGGCTTCCCTGCCATAGTTTCCCTGCTAGGGTTTCCCTGCCACAAGCAGGCTGTGACTCCCATGATCAGCCCATGGTTTCCCTGCTCTGATTTCCCTGCCCTGTCCAGGCTGTGGTTTCCAGGCCATGGTTTCCCTGCCATGTGCAGACCAGGTTTGCCTGCCTGCCTGTAATTTCCCTGCTACGCTTTCCCTGCCATGATCAGGCCATGCTTTCCCGGCCACGGCTTCCCTGCCATAGTTTCCCTGCTAGGGTTTCCCTGCCACAAGCAGGCTGTGACTCCCATGATCAGCCCATGGTTTCCCTGCTCTGGTTTCCCTGCCCTGTCTAGGCCATGCTCTCCCTGCCACGCTTTCCCCGCCATGATCAGGCTGTGTTTCCCCTGCCATGCTTCCCCTGCCATGATCAGGCTGTGGTTTCCCTGTCACGCTTTCCCTGCCACGCTCTCACAGCGTGGCCGTGCTCCCCACGGTGCCTGCAGGAACCTGCGGAAGCCGAAGAGCCCCGGGCTGGCTCCAGAGCCCTGCCCAGACGAGCGGAGCCAGAGGGCTGCTCCCCAGCCCCAGCACACAGCCCTCCTTTCAGCACCTTCCCTCACACAAAGACTGACTTATCCCACCTTTCTCCCCCCTCTCTCTGCCTCTGTCTCTGCTCCCCGTAGCCCTGGCCATGAAAAGCCCTCCACGTGCAGCCCAATAAAAAGTCCTGTGCCACCTCCTCCTCTCCCCCTCCCTTCCCATCCAGAACAGCGCTGCCAAAAAAGGGGGGAAAAAAGAAAAAAAAGGGTAAAAAAAGGGAGAGTGAAGGCTGGGACTGGAGGGAGTTAAACCTGGAACTCATTTAGCAAAAGGGACTTTAGTTAACAAGAAAGTTACCCATCATGAACTGCCAGTAACACCTCGAGTGATCCTAAATCCATTACCCAGAGACTTAGCCCTGGCTGAGTTTGATTTTATGAACTGTGAGGCTGCTATGTTGAAAGTCTGCAAATTGGACATAAATTGGGCAGCAGAAGGCTGGGGAGCTGCAGGGGTTGGGGGTTTTTCTCTCCCTGGTGACGTAAGGAGGCTCCGGCCGCAGATCCGCACGTCCCGGCCATGGGGCTGTTCAGGACAGCCCAGGACAGAGCTGGACAGGCAGGGAAAGCTCCCAAAACCTCAAACGTGGGATTTGGGGCTCTGCTGGATGAGGATGGGCAGGTCCCTGCACTTGCTGAGCCTCAGAGCCTCCCGTTGTGAACCCTGGGAGTTCCCACTCTTATCTTCAGCACCTCGCTTGGTTTTGTTTTCATTGGGGTTTAGTCTCCAAAATTCTGTGATGCAGAGCAAATTCCAAGAAAAGAAACCAGATTTGGTGAAAGCAGGAAGCAGGGGGGTGTCTGGATGGGATGCAGAGCAAACTCCAAGAAAAGAGACCAGATTTCATGAAAGCAGGAGGCAGGGGGGTGTCTGCATGGGATGCTGCAGCGTTTGCTGCTCTGTTTGGATTTCAGGGCTGCATTGGTTGCTGAAATGCACCCTCAGTGCATCATATTGTCCCAGGTATAATCACAGTGTTGGGTAATTCATGCAAGTTTGAAAATAAAGAAGTTTCAGGTTGATTGTTGGTAACTTTACAAGCTCAGATAAATTATAAAACCAGAGGATGAGGTGGGGCACAAGGTGCACCTGAGGCAGGTGAATCCTGGGGGCAGACAGCAGGGATCCGGAACTCGAGGCACAGGCAGCAGAATCCCCTGTGTTATTCCTGAAATTCAGAATTTTAACAGAATTTTGGTTCATTATTCTGGTTTTGTTATCATTTCAACCTCCTGTTATTTGCAGGATTTGCACTTGCTGTAGCAGGGCTTTGTAAATTATGTTAAATGACGGTGTCATAGCCTTGGTAGCAAAATTTGGGTCTGG
>NW_005054713.1:41381-41770 GCF_000277835.1 Geospiza fortis | reverse complement strand
GTTTTAGGTTCCCAAATGGAATGCCTGCTGCCACCACCTCCCAAAGGATGTCCTGGCTGCAGCAGGAGGCAAAGGAGGGCTGGTGCTTGCCCTGGTGACTCAGGAATCCGTTGGAAATCAAACATCCTTCTGCAGATTCTTCGCTTCTTTTAATCCCAAGGTTGGGATTAAATGTGCTGGAGGGTATTTCTTGTTGGGACTCAGATGTTTATCAGTTCTGATCTATGTCACAGTCTCACAAACCCTGAGTTCTGCAGCACTTCACTCCAACAAACTAAAACTGGAGCCCCGTCTCTCTCTACAAGGCTTTTTAAGGATAAACTGTCCAATTAAGAAATGACACCTCAATTATTTTTACTTTTAACCCAATAACCAACCACCCATGCCTG
>NW_005054713.1:16490-41191 GCF_000277835.1 Geospiza fortis | reverse complement strand
TCCTCCTCCACCATTCCCAACATCCCAACGGCTGCTGGGTTCTCCTTCACCTTCTGCTGGGTCTAGACTGAAAATTGAACAATTAATTATGAATTTCATTTTTTGCCCTAATTAAAGATACAGCCATCATCAGCTCTCAGTAAATAGGGCAGAGGAAATATTTTTTTACACATAAATTTGTATGAAAATTTGATTTTTCAGCAACATGACTGAATTTATTTTTTGTTATTATCATGTCTTCAGTCAAACTGAAGCAAAAGCCTTTGGATTCCCAGAAATAGGAAATAAAAATAGGATTCAGGAAGAAAATCCTTTCTTTTTCTCTACTTCAACCTTTATTTTGTTTCCCCAGGCCTGATGTTATCAAATTTAGGCAAATTTTGAAACAAAGTTTTGCAAAATGAGAAATCACAAAGTTTCTGATAAAACATTCTGTTAGAGAAGGATTTCTGCAAAACTGCATTTTTTGGGATGAAGTCAAACATTTCTTGAGCCCATTTATACATTAAAACTTCAGCAGAACCCAGCAAAACCAGGAGTCTGCAACGTGATAAAACCAGAGGGTTTCTCTCTAATTTAGAAGTACTTTTAATCTTCAAATTAAACATATTCACAGACTAAAAAAGGCACATGAACAGATTAAATAAAGCACATTACCCAGCAAAGACAGGAGTTTGTAAAGTGATAAAATCAGAGGGTTTCTCTCTAATTTAGAAGTACTTTTAATCTTTAAATTAAGAATATTCACAGATTAAAAAAGGCACATTCACAGATTAAATAAAGCCCATTCCCAGATTAAACAGGGCACATTCAGAGATTAAATAAGGAAAATACACATATTTTCCTTATGGGGGAAGCATGGCCACCAAATCTCAGCACAAAATCCCGGAAAATTTGATTTAGAAGATCAAATATAAATACAAATATAAATTCAGATAAAATTCTGCAGGATCCTTTGCCTCTCAGCCCCAATTCTGGCCAGTCCCTGACCCAGCACAGCACCTCCTCTGTTATTTGATAAGCAAAGCCAAGCCAGGGCTAATTTTTCCAGCAAGGTGGCAACAATTCCGTGTGTGATATGTGAGGGAGAAGCACAGGCAGCTCATTTGGGTAATTTCTTACCCTCCTGGCTTCTGCAATGTTTCTTTAGGGGGCACTGAATATGAGTGATTGAGTGAGAGGGAGCCCGACAGAATTAGCACACACTGGATCTTTTGACCAAGGGGGAAAAAAAAAAAAAACCCAAAAACAAAACAGTCGAATGTTGGTCTAGGGGCACGTCCCCTTAGGATTTGGGAAAGAAAAACACCAAACCACGTTGGTTTGGTGCTCCTCGAGCAGAGCAGCGCCTTCAATTAAAACCCATTTCAACAAAATAAAAAGACACTTAATCTTGGATCCAAAATAGCTCTGGAATGGCAGCAGCACCGCCCAGCCCAGGGGCATTTCCAAGGCAAATCCAAGGTGCTGAGACCCTCCCATGAAATGCTTTTCTGAGAAATTGCTGGCAATTCCCTGCTGGAGTTTCCACCAGTGCCCAGGAATGGCCCCTCTCAAGTGGGCACCTCCTCAGGGTCACCCTGGTGCCACCCAGAACTTTCCAGAGTTTGTGCAAAGGGCTGTGTTTGTCCTAGAAGCTAAATACAGGTAAAATGCCTCTGCTCTTTTCCTGTTTCCCCCTTTTCTTTCTTTTTTTATAAATTAATTTGTGTTTGTGAACAATTGCATTCTGCTGTCTGCGTGGAAAAGTCCTCGTTTTTCTCCCATAAATCCAAGGAGAAATGATCCCTAATTTTAACACCAGACTGTCTTTGGAACCCTTTGGAATCTGTGCCATGTCCCACATATCCTCCCCTCAAAATTGCGTCTTTCTCCTTAATTTCTTCCCCTGCAACATCTGTGAGGTGAGTTTTGGCACGTTTTCGTCCTTTGCACTGCACCTCATGTAATCCCAGTCCATTTCCTTGTAGTCCCTAAATTTCCCGATTTTCTTTTCTTTTTTTTTTTTTTCTTCAATTGCATTTCCTTTGATGGGATCTCCATTCCAGAGTGTTTGTAAGTCCTTCTTTTCTCTTTCCGGGATTTTAATGGATCAATTTTGGCAGGCTTTGGTCCATGTCCCTGCACTTGATGGCATCCCATGCCTTTGGATGGCTTTCACTTTGGTGAAGATTTTTTTTTGCTGTTTTTTAAGTATCCTTAAAAAAAACATGCCTTCCCATGCCTTTCCATGACCAGGGAAAATGCAAGCCCTGATTTCCAACTCGTCCCTTCCCTTTGCACCTGCACTTCTGTGAGCTCCGGGAATATTGTGGGATGGATCCATTGATGTCTCTGTGCTTCAGGGAGCTGCATTCCCTGTGGATTCTCTGCAGGATCATCCCCAGTGTGGCATTCACATTCTCTGAAAAATCCCTTTGCCCAGGATTTTTCTTCTGGGAAGCTGAGAAACCTCAGAGAAAAGGAAAACAATTCTTACCTCATTTGCTTCTCCTGTGTTGTGCTCATGTGGAATGTGTTTGGAGATTGTTTACCCACAGGTGATTGTTCCATTGGATTCTGCTGTGAGTTGTTTTCACTCTTTGGCCAATCAGGGCCAAGCTGTGTCAGGACTCTGGAGCGAGTCATGAGTTTTCATTATTATCTTTTTAGCCTTCTGTAAGTATCCTTTCTGTATTCTTTAGTATGGTTTAGTATTATATTCTTTAATATAATACAGTATCATAAAATAATAAATTTGCCTTCTGAGCAAATGGAGTCAGATTCATCATTCCTGCCTTCATTGGGACACCCCAGAAATACAAACCCCTCATGCCTGGAGCAGTCCCTGGGGTCTCAGGAGTGGGCAGAGACCCAAGTGCAGCCTCTTTGTCCAGCACTGGACATGAGCTCTCTGTGCCTTGTGGTGGAGATGCCACAGGTGCCTCCTAAACCTCTCTTTCTACCTCACAACAAGAATTAAATCCATGAGTAATTAACCAACACTAAAACCCACCGCACTCGTCAATACATGAATTAAGAAAATCTCAAAATTAACAAAATCTTCAATTAACAAACCAAAGCCACTACACAAAATTAGTATTTCTACCTGGTTTCAAACTGAAACCACCACAGGGGGCCACCTGGCCCCAGCAGAGCTGCAGGGAACCCTGAGGGGCCTCTGGGGTCATCAAATTTTAGGGTGAATCACACCTAAACACAACTTTTGGGGTTGCAACTCTGGACGTCATCACTGAGCTGCTCAAAACCCTTGCCTGGATTCACCCCAATTTTTATTTTTTTTTTTAATTCTTATGTGCAATGCAACCTGTGGGATTTTAGGGCCTGACTTCCAGAAAGGCTGAGCATCCAGGGCTCCTGATGGTCTCGAAGCCCCTCTGGATGTGGCAGCATCTCCACCTCCAGGGATATCTGGGGTCACCATGACACATCCTCACTGCTCAAAGCACTGAATTTTATTTTAAAGAGGTTGAACAGAGCTTGTCTCAGCCCCCAGGTCCTCCTCACATTCAAGCTTGAGCTCCTCACTCACTACCAGGAGGGCATGAAAAAGTATTTAAAGAGAATTTATTTGTGCTGAGCAACAATAGCAATAGTTAATCTCTTATATTAAACCCTTTAATGACTTCAGGGACTTATGAAACCATCAGAGCCCGTTTAATGAGGGCCTGCTCTGGCCCACACTTTTCAAAGCTGAAATCTTTAATAGAGCAGAAAAGAAATTCACAATTTGGAGGGGGGGAGTTTGGGACTGTACAAAAAATTATGGAGCTGCTTGGTTTGCAGGACTCCTGTTCCTGCTGGGCAGTGCTCTGATGATGTATGAGGGGAACCTGTCAGCAGGGCCATGGAGCTTCATGATGCATTACAGCAATAAGTCGTTTGTAATACATCATCTGCAGCAGCTGCTGGCCCGGATTGGAGCCTCAAACCAAAATTAGGCAAGGATTTCAGCGTGCACCAAAGCTGTTTTCTTCCTTTCTGCCTTTCCCTCCCTGTCTCCAGGTCCTTCTCTCCCCTTGCTCCCAACCTCACCCTGCCAATAGCAATTTGCTGGTGATTTATCCCTCCTGGCTCTGCCATGAAATTCCTTTTTGGTGGAACCAATGGAGCACAATGCTCTGCTGGCCAGGCCGGAGGGTGAGGGTGGCTGCAGGGGATGAGAGCTGTAATCCCTTCAGCTCTGACAGGGACCAGCACACGTCTGAGGGGACACACAATGTCCCTTTTGGGGTGCAAGGCAAGGGAGGGCTTGGTTTGCTGTCACTCATGAAGAATTAGTAGTTAAGCCCTTCTTTAGCTGCACCCTGATCTTAGTTCTGATATTTTTTTCTATTAACAGTATTAGCAATTCTCACCAATCCATGGAAACACCCAAAGTAACTTCATAAGCAGAGGTGAACTCTCTGCCAAGGCAATGATTGATCCCAGGGGTTTTTGGAAAAGGTTCCCTCACCTTCCTCACCTCTGCTCAAAAGCTGGGCAGGTTCTGGTGCCAGGCAAGGAAAGGAACCACTGGAGTGTCCAGGTAGCATCCCAATAATCCCATTTCCACCTTTCCAAGCTTTTTCTGCCTCTTCTGCTCCACCTGGCCTTCACACCCGTGGCAAGCAGACCTCTGGAACTTCATCAAATACCCTGAACCCCTTTTTATTTCTTTTTTCAGCCTTGGAAACTCATTTTGCTTTTCTGCTGTTTCCTTTAGAGGGGGGAAATGTTCCAGCCCTGACTCTCACCATTTCCCAAGCTCAAAGGTGCTTGGTGGCACAGCCTGGGTGACGTTTCTTTATGGGATAGGGGGCAATTGGGACCAAGTGTGGGTGCCTGGCTGTGGGATCAGGAGATATCTGAGTTATCTGCCCCAGAGTTATCTGCTGTCCTCCTCAGTAGGGCTTGGCTCAGGAGACAATCTAATGCTCAGTGGGAACTGCTGGATACACTGCCCGTGCACACACACTGCAGAGCTTGTTGTGTTTCCAGGGATTGTTTTGATTTTGAACTTTCTTTTTTTTTTTTTTTGAGCATTTAATGCCCTGCACTTCTTAAATCACAGCCCGGCGGAAAGCAAGAGGGGGAAAATCACATCCATGGCTTGTTACCATGCATGAGGCATAACCAAGTGCTTCAAATCCCTCAGGGGATTACTCAGGAATCACCAGGCCACCTGGAGTTTCATTATGGCCCTTACAAACAGGCTTTTAGCAAGAAGGATGAGGTGGGGAGGGGAGAGGGCTCCTCTGTTTAAAGCCCTGAAAAGAGCCGAAGTTCACAGAGCCGAACAATGGCTCAGCCGAGTCAGCTGAGCCCAGGGGCTGGGAAGGATTAATCAGAGCGAGAAATGTCAGCTCAGAACAAAACCTTCAGCAGCCCGGCCAAGCCACAGGGCTCGGCGCAGAGCAGCCTGAGTCACTCCCCAGCCATGCAGGACCTCTCCCCCTGCCCAGGCTGGGAGCCTTGGAGTCCAGCTCCTCCCTGCCCTGGCACCAGGAGAGCCCCTCTCCATCTCCCAGGTGTTTCCAAGCCCCTCTCCCTCTCCCAGGTGTTTCCAAGCCCCTCTCCCTTCTCCCAGGTGTTTCCAGGCCCCTTGGTTATCCCAGGAATCCTCCTCTGCTGTGAGAAATGCTGCTCACTTCCAAAAATGTGAAAGGTTTATTAAAACCTTATCAAAAATACAACAGAGAACTGAATAGAGGAAATATTACAGCGCTGGAGCAGAGGATTTTCCCCACCATGTGCTCACCCCACAATGGAGGTTTCACCTTTAAACCCTTTGGCCCTTCCCAAAGTTCTGTCCATCGACTCCTCCTTCCCTGCCCAGTGGTGAAGAGCACTTTGATTGGAGGTCAGCTGTTGCCATGGTAACAAGCCAGCCCTCCCAAATGTCCCAAACCCAGGGCACCCCATGATAAAACCATAACTATGAAACTTCTCTTAACACCTGTACATGATATTTGCCTTTTGATTGTGAGAGCCAGCCATGGCATTACTCATCCATCACATCTACCACATCTTTTTCTTTTGCTTGTCCACAGGATCCAGCACACAGAAGCACTTGGCAATTTTGGGCCATTTTTAGAGTATTTTTGGAGGAGGATATTGCTTTAGTGTCAATAAACACCATCCTCCTTCCAGGTCAGACATTTCTGCAAACAATGAGATGATGCTACTGATTTCCAGGTGCTCTGTTCTGCTTTTATCTAAATTAAACTCCCCACTTTGTGCCACCTTTGCAGATTTATGTCGTTTACGATCCAAACATTTCTAACATCCCTATTTAGAGGAAAAAGTTCAAAATATTAAACCTCTTCACCCCTGAACTCCTCCAGCTCACTCCTTACTTTTTCACATAATGCCAGGACTCTGTAAGGACATAAGGTAATATTTTGTAATATTTTGCAAGATTGCAAGAAGGAATCTTCTGGCCTGCGCTAAGAAAACAAATAACTGGCTATAAGGATTGTCTTGGACGTCACTTTTGATTAGAGTTAATCGCAGGTGGTGAAGGAATGGATGACACATCTGTGAGAAATGCTGGTGCTGCTTTCAGGCTGGGCAAGAATAATCCAGGCTTTACAGTTGAGGGGTTTATCTGCAGGAATCTATTATGTATTGAATTTATAAATATACCCAGGAGCTCTCAGGAACCCTTAAATATCCCATCCCTATCACAAAATGTTTGTTTGCTGACCTAGACAAGAAATCCTGGAAGGATAAAAGGGATTGATGGCATGGGATGCCCTCAGCCACCAGCAGGATAATGCAGGTGGACAAATGTGCAGAGCTGAGGATCCAGAGCTGGTGACAGCATCCCTGGATTGTTCCTTCAAATCCACTGAGGGTTTTCATTCCCTGACAATTGAGGGGAGTGAGGATTCCTGCATGGAGCCTGGGAGATGCTGGACCTGCAACATTTCCATCCTTGGAAGGGTCAGGAGTTCCTTCTGAGAAATTCCACCCTTCTGAGAAATTCCAGCTCCACAGGCTGGGAATTCCAGCCCAGGAACCCTAAACTGACTGGGGCATCCTTTTTTCCCTCCAGCTCCACCTTTATCATGTTATTGAGGATAAAAAGGATGTCATCAAATACTTTTAGAGCTGGAATTAAAGTTCTTCATCACAAGCTTTCAGCTGGATGCCAGGTTGGAGCCGCTGAAAGAAACCCAAGCTGAAATTCTCCTTCTGCATTTGTTCTGTCACTCTGTTAAAAGGGAACAGCTGAACAAATTATCAACATTTTGTGAGGATTAGGAAAATTGATCCAGGCTGACTCACTGCATGCCTCCATAACCCCAAGTCATGGTAAAACCCAGGAAATGAGACTGGGACTGGAAAGGGTGAGAGAATTCTTGTATTCTTGGAGCATCCTCGAATGCCAGATTGCCGGACTCGGTTTCCCACTGGCTCTTTACACCCTGCTGGAAGTCAGAACATTCTTGCCCCAACCTGACCATTTCTTCTGGAGGTGTTTCCCCACCAGTTTTGTTACTCTGGGAAAGCACAGCTTCTTAATTCAATTTAAGCTGTGCCCGCTAAATATCAGAAATAGGTCAAAAGTTAAACCAGCATTACAGACCAAGTGTTACTAAACTGTATTTAATCCAAAGCAATGGGTAATGAGAACTTTTAGCCCTGTCAGGACATGTTGGGGCAGTAAATGAGATCTTTACATAAAAAGAACTTTGAGGAGAGACAAAAAAATCCTGAATATCTGCAAAATAATTTATTTCATGCTTAGGAGGGAGCAGCTATTTTGCATATATTTGAAGGAAAGAAAATGTGTGCATTCCCAACCCTCAGAGTTTGCTTGCAGTGTTGGAAGGGATGGTATTTATATTTGTGCCTCATTCAAACAGGGAATTCTGGCCCAGAATTTTCCAGAAGCTTTGTTCCTGCCCTGCTTAGAAGAGATCCAGCAGCTCCTCCAGGTCTCAGGGTCACCTTCAGGAGAGTCCCAGCTGCTGGGAAAGCCTCACCTCGGTGCCAGCTTTCAGTACCAGAGATATTGTTATAATTACCGAGGGATCTGCCTGCAGAGGTCACTTGTGAATTTTGGCACAGGGGACACAAGGGAGCAGCCTGAAGTGGTGTCAGGGCAGGGTGGAGGTTGGATATTGGGAAAAGGTTCTTCTCCCAGAGAGCGGAGGTTGGGTACTGGAAAAGGTTCTTCCAACAAAGGTATAGGCGGGATATTGGAAGACGGTGAAGGTTTAAAGTTTAAGTTTCTTTTCATAAAAGTTTTTTTTTTCCCCAGAGGGTGTAGGTTGGATACTGGAAAAGGTTCTTCACACAAAGGTGTAGGTTGGATATTGGAGAAGGTTTTTCCCTCAGAGGGTGGAGGTTGGATATTGGAAGAGAGAGAAAGTTGGATATTGGGGAAAGTTTCTTCTCCCAGAGGGTGTAGGTTGGATATTGGGGAAAGTTTCTTCTCCCAGAAAGTGGAGGTTCGATATTGAAAAATAATCTTTCCGTGGAGGGTGGAGTTTGGATACCGGGAACGGTTTTTCCCACAAAAGTGTAGGTTGTATATTGGGAAAAATTTCTTCTCCCAGAGGGTGGAGGTTGGATACTGGAAAAGGTTCTTCCCCCCAAGGATGAAGGTTGGATGTTGGGAAAAGTTTCTTGCCCCAGAGGGTGAAGGTTGGATGTTGGAAAAGAGTCTTTCCCTGGAGAGGGAAGGTTGGATACCGGGAAAGGTTTTTCCCACAAAAGTGTAAGTTGGATATTGGGAAAAGTTTCTTCTCCCAGAGGGTGGAGGTTGGATATTGAAAAAGCATCTTTCCCTGGAGAGTGGAGGTTGGATACTGGACAAGGTTCTTCTCACAAAGGTGTAAGTTGGATATTGGGGAAACGTTCTTCTCTCAGAGGTTGTTTGAGCACAGGGAATGCTCACAGCACCAAACCTGCCAGAGCTCCAGAGGGATTTTGGTGACTCTTGTTGATGCTGTGCAGGGCCAGCAGTTGGATTTGATGATCCTTGAGCATCCCTCCCAACTCAGGACATTCTGGGATGCCAGAAAACCTCCTCCTGCCCCATTGCCCGGGGCCAGACTTTGATTTGAGCCCCGGTGCTGGGTGAATAATCGATGAAAGCCCCGGGAGTGGGTGAACAATCGCTGAAAGCCGCGCTCCGTGTCGCCGGGCCGGAGGGAGCCGGGCAGCATCAGCTGCGCGCCCGCTTTGATGCGCGGCAGCCGCGGCTCCAGCGAGCCCTTTGTGGGCAGGGATCACCTGTCACAGAGACCGGCCACAACCCTGCCCTGCCCACGGGAGGCCTTTTGATGCGGCGGCTGTTGATAATTAGAGCCTAATTGAGTGATTAACAACCCCCAGCAGCTCATGCTTGAGGGCGGCGTGAGGAGGAGCAAGGGCTGCTCCAAAGTTCAAACCTTTGGGATGCGTTTTTTCCAGCCCCATCTTCCCCCAGCAGCTCGATGGATGTTGGCCCCGGGCTGGGATCCTCAGAAATGTGCAGAGCCAGCAAAACCAGCGGAGGCGATTCCCCTTTTTTTCTCTCCCGAGTGCTGTAATCACTTTTCCCTGAGCCACTGTTGATAATAAGCGGGGCAGGAATAGGCTCCCGTTTGCCGGGGCTCCATAGGCCATGAAAATCGCTCCAGACAGACCGAACTTAATTAACCGAGCCTATTAAGGCAATATTAAAAGAAGCCTATCTCAGCAGGCTCTCCCAGTGGGGAGACACAGCAGAGCTTTCAATTTAGGACTTATTGCAGAGCTCTCCTGCTGTCCAGCTCCGTGGGCTGCCTCGCTTAATCCAAGGCTTGGGAGTGGGGAAAGACAGCTGGGGATGGGGGGGATATCAAAGGAAATCGACCTGTAATATATTATATGCTCACTTTGTGGCTGGGGGGAAAGCTGTATAAATGGGGAGGTTGTTTGGCGCTGAACGAAACAAATGGCAGCGTGGAAATGGTTAAAAGTTGTTAAGCAGGACTTAGGGAATCCAAAGAAGCTTTTCCTGAATTATTATGGCGTGTTGCAGGGCAGCTGAGAGTGGATTCTTACTGAAAATTGCAGAATTCTGCACAAAATCAAGGAAGTTCTGCGTAAAATCAAAGAAATGCTGCGTAAAATGAAAGAAAATCTGCATAAAATGAAAGAAAATCTGCATAAAACCAAAGAAAATCTTCCTGCATCTTCTCCTTTCCCCTCCTCCTCCCCCATACATAAGTTAGGGACTAGTTTTGATCCCTCTTTACTTCTCATGAAATATTGGTGCTGTCACCATGCTGGACATCATGACTGGATTATGTTCCTGGCTAGAGGGGAATAAAACAAAGGGAAAATGTTGCCGCTGATGAATAAGGAACTCTGTCCTGCAAACAGAGCTTGAGGAAGCTGCTGAACTGCAAAGCTAAAGTAAAAATAACCCAAAAAATGTAAGAAAACATGTTTGCTTTGCCTTAGTACAACCTGCAAAGGGAAATGGCGTGGAAGGTTCAATGCAATAACATCTCCAGCAATAATTCCTGTTTTTTAAAGAGCATTTCTTCAATTTTAAGGGCTGCAGGGCCAACACTGTGGAACCAGTGGCTGCTTTAAATGGAATGGATGGGGTTGAATCCATGTGGGTGAAAACTTTTAGGGCCTGGGGGATTCTGGTGGCAGCCCAAGGCCCAGCCCTTGACAACACTGGGCATCCCTGGAGGTGCCCAAGGCCAGGTTGGACAGGGCTTGGAGCAGCCTGGGATAGTGGAAGGTGTCCCTGCCATGGCACAGATGGAATAAAATGGGCTTTAAGGTTCCTTCCAACCCAAACTATTGCATGATTCTGTGATTCAATAGTTTTCTGGAATGGGAATCTCAGTTTTATTTGTGATGGCTGTGGAAAGAAGCTTGAAAACACGACCTGTGTTGACTGAATTAATCAGGGAAGGGTGGGATGGGAACCTTCTCATTGTTCTGATACAAATCCCAGGAGTTTTCACTGAAACAAGCGATTTGTGTAGAAATGGAAGATTTCTACCTCCACAGGCTGGATCCATGAGTGCCCCAACTCTTGAAATCCCAATTGGAACAACCCCCAAATTATTATTTACATGGATAATGCACCAGACGTGCCTTTGCACTGCTGATGTTTCATTTTCAGCCCAAACAAGGGCCTGCAAAGCCTGGGAGCCTTCCCCAGTTTATTCCAATAGCTGGATTAAAAATAGAAGATCCTCCTCTGGAATGTCTGCTTGGGACAGCTGAGGGATAATTGTGTGTGGCTTCAGTTTGTTTGCACAGGAAAAGCCGGGGTAACCTGAGAATTCATTACGAGAAAAGCACAGGACTCCTGCCATCCTCTTTGGCCCCTCGCAGCTCAAAATGCAAAATTTACAAGGGAAGCCTTAAAGAAATGACAGGAAAATCTGAGAAGATAACGAAACTGGCAGGGAAATTAATAGAAGCCTTGGGTTCTGTAATCCACAGTGATTAATACCTTTTAGTTCCATGATCCTTGGTTTCCACTGGAATTGATAAACTACCGACTGTGGCTTCTCTGCTTTAAATCAATACCCCAAAAAAATCTTAGTTGGCCTTGCTGGCCTATTTGTCATCTCGTTTCCAGCTGAAGGTTACACAGAATCCTTATGAAATGAGATTTTTTTTTCCAGTTTTATTGGAATTTCTTTTTTTATTGTCATTGTTATGCCCAGAAGATGATGGTGTGAGCAGCATTTGAAATGCAAATCCTGTCCAGCATGTGGATAGAGCCAAGGATTTAGTGCTGGTCTTGCCAAATTTTTAGGAATATCCTAAGTTGTCAAAGACAACACTTTAAGTTGTCTCTAGAGTATCAGCATTTTGCAGCTTTTAAAAAGAAAAAATTAAAAAATTTGTGGGAAAATCAAAGAGGGAAAATGGAAAATGATGTCACGGTGCTGCTGAACTGCAAAACAGGTTTAAAATGTGTGGTTCTTGTACTGAACTGCAAAGAGAATTCTCTGCTCTTTCAAACTTATTTGCTACAGAAATTATCATGGAATCATGGAATGGGCTCAGTTGGAAGGGACCTTAAAGATCATCCAGTGGCACCCCTGCCATGGCAGGGACACCTTCCACTGTCCCAGGATGCTCCAGCCTGGCCTTGGACATTTCCAGGGATCCAGGGGCAGCCACAGCTCCTCTGCGAATCTGCTCCAGGGCCTCCCCACCCTTCTAGGGAATGATTTCTTCCTAATTAATTCCCGTTAATGAGCTGCAGTTTGTAGGACAGAGGTTTCTCCAGACCTGGTACATGAACACCCTGACACCTCTGCTGGGAATTTTATTTCCCATCAATGCCCCTTACCCGGCTTTCACCTCCCATGCTGGATGCAGACATTTATAACATTGATTAAACATGCTGGGGCTGCTTACAAGTAGAATTCCTGACCATTCATCATCACAAGCTGAGTTTCTCTTTCAATTCTTGCTTTTAAATGCGCTGCCACTTTCGTTGGGGAAAGCCAAAAAAACCGCCCCAAATCTACCACGATTTTGCTCCATGCTCCCATCCTCCATTTAGCTCCAGCCTGTTTTCCTTCCCCCTTGCTTGACATCATGGAAATTCAGCGGATGGCAGTGATTCAGGGCGCTGGATGTGGGGCTGGAGGTGTTCCTGTCGTTAGAGCATGAGATCGCTTTCCCAGTCAATCCCGCCCTGCCTGCCAGACCCTTCCCCTCCTGAGCTCACCCTGCAGCTCCAAAGCCATTCCCAGGACCCCTGTCCTGCACAGCTGGCATGGCTCAAACCCTTCCTCCTCAAGTGCTGCCACTCAGCGATACTCAGATCCCTCCCCGATCCCTCCACAGCTCCCTCCTTTGGAAAACCAACGCGTCCCGATGAGCTGCCCTTGTGTAAACACATCTTCCTTTGTAAGGAACAAGCCCCTAATTCAGACCTGTGTTGTGTTTATTTTCGAACATGGATTTTTTTTTTCTTTTTTTTTTTTCCTTGTCAGGGGCTGTGCAGCTCGACCTTAGGCTCGACAGGGAAATGTTTATCCAAAGAGTTAACGCGGATGAGTAATCCGGGACGCTCCTGCCAGGGCTCGGGGGGTGGGATTCCCGTAAACAGCCGGGCCCTTTGAACCCAGGCCTTTTATTTTATGTCATCCTCCAACCACTAAACCAACACGCCACCGTGGAGGCCTTCCCTGCTCAGCCAAAACACAGATTAAACCATGGAAATTTAAGCTGGGAGCATCATCTGGGGGGACTTCGTGTTTGTCACCTCGCCCTCCTTAATTTTCTCTCTGTCCTGAGCTTGGCCGAGTGCTGTTTGAGCAGTGCAGGGGTTGTTCCCGCACCAGGAAAGCTGTCCTGGCTCTGTGGAGCACCTACAGCTATGGACATGGAGTGGCACAACCAAAGAGGTGGAAAATGAGGGAGAACCGACCATTTGTGTGCATGAATCTCCTCCTGCTTCCTTCCCAAGGAAATTTCATCTTGGGCTGTTGTTCCTTATCTCCCTGCTCCCAGTTTCCCCGCTCCCTCTGAGGGAGCAGCTCCTGGGCTGGTGGGATCCAGCTCCCACCCTCCCCAGTAATTTTTCATCACAGAATTCACCCCTTTATCTGCTGACATCAATTATCAGTCCTGCCAGGGAGTCACTTTAAAAATCCTGATTTAATGAAGCCGTGTTCATTTGTTGCAGGATACACTTACACGTGCAATAAATCACAACAAATATCCCATTTTCAACCCTAAATATCCGATTTTCTGCCCATTTTTAGTGCTGATCACAGACATGGACTGGATTTGAGAACTGTATCAGTAAACTCTCGGAGATTTTCTGTGGATGTTATGAAGCTCAAATTCCCCCTCAGTATTAAGACCATGCAGAGTTATGAGACTGAGGCATCCAAGAAATAATAGGAATAATGTGGATATTGCATAACCATCCTCTTACGCTGGCATGAGTCATTCCTAAAGTGCCCTGTATATCTTTCAGGGTGGATTAAGGATACGAGACAGGGGAACCATGAGGGCTCCTACAGTGCTCCACAAAGACTCCAAAATGGGAAAAAAACCCTTTTGAAAACAACTCTGCAAAATAACCATTTGTCGTCTGCAGTAAATAACTCGGTCACTGGGGAGGTCAGAAGCTAAAGGCTCCCATCCAGGGCTGGGATTAATGACCTGCAAAGCACCAGTTCCAAAATAGGCTCTTCTCCCGCTTCAAGACAGGCAATAATGAAGCGTCTCCTGCCATCCCTTAGCCAGGAATGAAATTCCAGGCAGGGAATTGGGCTCTGCAGTGGAGGCACAGGGATGAGTTAAGCAGTGATAGAAGCAGCGCTGTGTAAATCAAGGGCCAGGGCCACTGCAGGCTGTTCCTGAGCTGGAAGGCCCAGAGACACCCAGGAGTCGCTCCCTGGGGCAGGGGCAGGCTGAGGGAGGAGGCTGGGATGCCCTCCCTGCCCAGGGGGTGTTGGCGCTGTCCAGCATCCCGTGACAAGTCATAAATGTCCCTGCCCCGCACGAATTTCCACTGCAGAGGGGGAATGTTTATGGCGAGGTTCAGAGGTGCAAGGGGAGGCAGAAACCCAAGCTGTCCTGGGCTGGGAGGATCGATGAGGTGGCTTAGTCCTTGATGGCCCTGTGTGCTCGTGGACTGGGCTGGGCTGCTCACAGTCATTTCTTCAGAGAATTTGGTGTCTCCCAGTTTGCCAGGATGGTTTTGCAAAATGTCAGGATATTCTTAAAAAATAGATTAAAAACTACTTTTCAAGCTCTGCTTGTTTTGCTTTAAATGGGGCTGGCAGCCATGATTAAAGGGACCATTTCATGCTTCAAACAGCAAAAGTGGAGGCAAACTGTGAGATAAGTTCTAAAGAGACCTCTTTTCTATTAAAATGACTATAGAATGAAACACATTCTGCCTTGAATGACCCTGCAGATGTCTTTGAACTGGGCTGATTGCTCCAGGAATGTTTAATCCAATAAAACCTGGCTTGAGGCCACTCAGGAGCTGTGAGATGGTATCAAATACTTTCAATTTCTGATCATCTGTAGAAACAAGAATTCCAGTATTGTGATTATCCAGATTCACAGCATCTCCATCACCTGGAGCTGCTGAGCCTGTCCTCCTGCAAAGTTCTTGTCTTTTTTTTGCCTTGTGTTCCTGTTTCCTTCAATCCAAGCAAAACAAAAATCCAGGTGGGGAAATTTCCAGCAGCTTGAGCTCTGCTGCTTCCTTCTCCCACCCAGCACAGGACAGATGCTCTGATTTTTTTCAGCCTGCAAAGAACAAAGCTTCCCCCTGGCTTCTTTATTTTAAACAGGAGAGGCCACCCACAGCTCCAAACGTGCCTACGGAGAGGAAAAATAAATGGCTGAGCTCCTGGCCAGACAAGGATGTGCAGAGCGTATCTGAGGAGGAGGAACTGTTTGGAAAAAGCCATTCCCATCCCACCCAGGTGCTGCCATGGATGGGGCTGGGGGCACCAGCACCTCCCAGCAGTGAGGAAATGGCACTGAGGGAGCTGGGATGGCTGGGGACCATAAATCTCCTCAGCCCAAGGGTGAGTTCAGCAAACCAGAGCCGGGCAGATGTTGGAGAAGGGAATGTGGGAAGGTTTCAGCACAGAATTCCAGGTCTTGCTTCACAAGAAGGCAAATCCTGCTCCACCAGCTTGTGGCCATAATATCCAGAAAAGATCCCCCCACCAGCCTGAACCTGCAGATTTTTCCCCTCAAGTGAAGCAGGGGAGGGTGGTGGGAGCTGTTGCTGGGTGTTTGGCTGGGAGTGGTGGCTTCTGCAGGGGGGTTTGGGTTGGGCATGGGGAGGTGGGAACACCTTGGGGTGATGCTGAGACACTGGAGGGATCTCCACTTAGGGAAATCATGAGACAGAAGAAGGAATGAAAATGGGGTGAGGAGACAAATGTTCTTTATTTCCACCCAGCTGGCTTTTTTCTGGATGTCCCTTCCACGCCAGGAGCTCTGTGTCTGCCTTGCCATGTGTCGCTTGGATGGCAATTGTCACCCCAACAGCTCTGGGACTTTGATTTGGCCAGCAGGAGCAGGGAGGTCATCCTTCCCCTGTGCTCAGCACTGCTGAGGCCACACCTGGACTTCTGTGTCCTGTTCTGTCCTCCCCAGTTTAGGACAGACATGGAGGACCTGGAGCATGTCCACAGTGGGCAACAAGGCTGGAGAGGGGCTGGGAACACAAAACCCTGTGAGGAACCCCTGAGGGAGCTGGGGGTGCTCAGCCTGGAGAAAAGGAGACTCAGGGCTGCCCCCATCACTCTGCACAGCTCCTGAAAGGTGCCTGTGCTCACCTGGGGCTGGGCTCTTTCTGCAGCAGCACTGACACAACCAGAGCACACAGCCTCGAGCTGCACCAAGGGAAATACAGGCTGGATAGCAGGGAAAAGTGTTTTACACAAAGGGTGATAAAGTTCTGGAATGTTCTGCCCGGGGAGGTGGTGGAGTCCCCATCCCTGGGTGTGTTTAACAAAGCCTGGATGTGGCACTGGGGGCCAGGGTTTGGGTGAGGGGCTGGGGCTGGGTTGGACTCGATGGTCTTGGAGGGCTCTGACAACCTGGGGATTCTGTGAATTCTGTGATTCTGTGATTCTGTGATTCTGCTATTCTGCGATTCTGTGAATTTTGTGAATTTTACAGGAGCGTTTTAAAACATGGAGAACCCACAAGGTGGATGTTGGATCCGGAGGTTTCCCATGCCTGCTGATGGGAAGAGCCCTCCTAATTCAGCAAGGAACAAGACTCGGAGCTGGCTCCCTCCGAGGACGGCGTTGGCTCACGAGCCAGCTGAAATCTGAGAATGGCTTGAAATGGTGTTTTTTTAAAGGCTGTATTTTCATGCCTCGCTTCTCCTTACAGACAGACAAATGGCTTTTCCCTTTCATGGAAAGTTGGGACCTACCTCCAAAAATGTCCTTAAACTCGGGCTGAAGGCAGTGGAGTTGGCAGCACCACATCCCATGGCTGCCTCCACCACCACATCCATCTCTGTGGGGCAATATTCAACCTGGATTAAGTTTGTATCTGAGATTGGAGAGCAAAATTGCAGCACTTCTATATCAGCCTCATGCCAGGCAGGAATTACTAAAAAATTGCTAAAATTACTAAAACTGCAGGTTTTTATTTATTGGGTGTGAGTGTCCCTCTCTGTGTGATATTTGGAGTGATTTTAATCTACCTGGTGTGGAAGGTTTCCTCCAAAAAAGGCCAAACTTGCGCTGGGTGAAACTGGTGTGGATCTCAAGAGGGCAGAGGAGCAATGTCAAAGCAGCGCATGGACCTAAGATCCTTGAGGAGGAGTTCATTATCCACCAAAATTGGGGATATTTTGGATTGAAAAGGTTAATAGTGATGAGAAAGGAAGAAAATGAGGGCATTGAATCCTGTTTAATTAATCTGACAAATAATGAGCATGAAGCTGCCTTGGAGAAGGGGCTGAAAGGTTCCCAGAGGAGCGAGGGGGTCTGGGGCAGGCACAGGGTGGGCAGCTCATCGAGTTCTGCCCCAGCACCACTGTCCCGGTGTTTGTTTTTCCATTCCTGGCTCTCTCTCCCCGTCCCAGTGCTGTGTTTCAGGATTTCATCCCCATCCTGAGCTACTGCGGAGTCACCTGGGGGCCTGGGAGCTCAGGGGTTGTTCCCTGGTTTCGAAAAGCTCCTTTTATTTTACCCCCACTGGCAATAATTTATACCAATGCATTCATGCTGGGCATTATATTTCTTAAAAAAATTTAAAAAAAAAATTAAAACCATAAATTCTTGATTAAGTGTCATGCCCTGATAAATGAATAAATTGAATAAATCACAATTAAAACCCCATGCAAGTGCGGAGAGTGCAGCTCAGTGGCACTCAGAGCTCTGTGCTGTTCCCACGAGGCTGCAGCCAATGTTCAACCCCACATCTCATGTTAATTAATGAAACCCTGAATGCAAACTTTGAGCTCAAGTGGCTCAGTCCCACCAAAACCAGATTTTGGGACAAGTTTTCCACTCAAGTGACACAAAACTCACCTGAAACCTTGTGCAGCCTGGTTTGAATGTGAGCCCCAGTGAGGGAGCCAAGCAGGGGTGTTTATTAATAAAAACCAACTCAGACCTGGAATACAAATAGGGAAAAAATTAATGCTCATTAAAATTGTTACCTGCACGTCTCTATCAGCATTTCCCCAAGCATGCAGGGGAGAAGATAAATAAAAATCCATTTGGATTCTGGGGATGTTTCTGCCAGTTCCTGTTTACAGAATGTTTCCTAGTGCTGCCTTTAGGGTGGGAAGAATTCCTATAGGAAATAATTTGATTTGTTTTCATTTTATTTATTTGCTTACATTCCACTAACCACAGAGGCTGAAACTCTTTGGGATGAAAATAAACAGGATGTTTCTTCCTCCAGAGAGGCTCCTGCTCATCCATTTTCTGCCTCAGATGATGTCAGAATCATCTGGTAAGGGAGTCGTGGAGATTGCCCCAGCCAAGTGGTAAACATGAAAATTCAGTTTTAAATCACACCCAGGTTCTTCACAGCTAATGGCACTTCAAATTAATTGGATAGGTCTCCCCAAAAAGAGACTTTTTGGTAGCTTTTTATGTCTTGGAGGTGTCCCTGTTTGAGGCTGACCCAATGAGAGATTCCCTCAAGGAGTTGTGGAGTTGTCTTGAAATATTTTCTTTATTTTCTTTTTATTAGGAAGCGAATAGGTGAGAAGGTTTGCAGAACCAGACCATGCGATTTCAGGAGGTAAAAGGACATGGAAGAAAGTTCATTAAAAAAAAAAAATTCACAAAATGTCGAGGTTATGAAGAAAAAAAATAGCAGGAGGTTGATAAACTTGGGGGAAAAAATCAGCATATGGAAATGCGGGTGTATTTTTGGAACCATTTCATTGGAGAGTTATTCACGGATCCTGAAACCACTCTGGCTTTGAAAAATGCAGAGCTGAGGAGGCATCGGGGTGACCTCGGCTCCGGGGCACACGGGACACGTCGTGCTCATCGGGAGCACGCGGAGGGAGCGCCAGGATCGCTCCAACCACCCCAAACCACACCAACCACCCCAAAACCACCCCAAAAATCACACCACCCACCCCCCACTGCCACCCACTGCAGCTCCTCGGGCCAGGGGAGCTCCAGAAGTGCCCTGGGTACAAAAATCTGACAATGCACAAAGCACAAAATTGACTCATCAGGAGCAGGCGGAGGGAAGTGCCAGGATCGCCTCCAACCACTCCAAACCACACCAACCACCCCAAGCACCACACCAACCACCCCAAAAATCACACCACCCACCCCCCACTGCCACCCACTGCAGCTCCTCGGGCCAGGGGAGCTCCAGAAGTGCCCTGGGTCCCAAAATGTGACAATGCACAAAGCGCGAAATTGATTCATTGGGAGCACGTGGAGGGAAGTGCCAGGATTGCCTCCAACCACCCCAAACCACACCAACCACCCCAGAATCACACCCAGCCACCCAAAAACCTCACCCAGCCACCCCCCACTGCCACCCGCCGCAGCTCCTCGGGCCAGGGGAGCTCCAGAAGTGCCCTGGGTCCCAAAATGTGACAATGCACAAAGCGCGAAATCGACGCGCGGAGTTCATTTCATTCCCATTCCATTCCGCCGTGGCCATCGCAGGAGCTTTGGTTTTATTATTGCTAATTCCAAGCATAATAAATACGCTTCAGGATCCTGGCTGATTTATTATCATTTTAAACAGGCTGATATTTGCAGCTTCTCATGAATTTTCACAGTAATGTCTATTTCAAATTTCAGCCTTGCTTTTCATTTCATTTGAGACGCCCCATCGGTATTAAAATCCAGTATTTAAAATATAATAATCACTTTCCCTGGTCCATTAGATATCTCTTAACTCCCTCAAACTGAGGGGATATGGGCAAGATTTGTTTTTTCTTGTCACCTTGTCAATCTGGAAGTTTTTTCCAAAGGCAGTAAAAAATCACTGAGCTGAACCACTGAGTTTTATTCAGGTTTCTGAACATTTTCCGTTCTGTTCATGCTTTTTTACAAGTTCAGATAATGAAGCTTGGTGGTCTCTTTATAACCATTTCCACTTTCTGTTTGCAGTTTGTAGAAATTTTATGTATTTTGGCTCCTGTTCAGAATAATTGAAAATATGGTAAATCAGGTATCACCATCAAACCAAACCAGATGCCAATTTTTTTAATCTTTGTGTTATCAATCACAGCTGGACTCAGTGATCTTGAGGTCTTATTTAATCTAGATGATTCTGTGAATGTAAATTCCAGCTGGAGTTTTAAGAAAGGATAAAACATTAAATCTTTGGGGGGTATTAACAGTGTCATTTCCTGAGAGACTCCTCTGATCACAGTGCATCGGTTTCTGTTCCTGAATATTTGTTTTTCACTGGATTCTCCTGTTGTGGAAGTTGTTTATGGAGTCATGGAGTGGGATGGGCTCGTGGAGAGCAGCTGGAGCTCTCCAGAATTACGGGATTGCCTCCTGTACACTCCAAGCTTGAGCATACCCTGAATTTTATCAGTCACAGAGGGCTGGGATGGCCTGGGACAGGAATTAAATCTTCCTCTCAGGAACAACTCTTAAAAGCTGGATATAAATCCCTCAGAGGGCAGCGACGGGAAAGCGGTGTGGGCATTTCCCTTTGGCCTTAAAAGCACTTACAGGAGATCAGAGCAATGCCCTAAATAAATTCTGCCCCTGATTTATTCCTTGGAGTGCTTATGGGCTATGGGAACACCATCCTCCTACAAATTCCCATGTCCATCTCTCTCAGCTTTGGATTCAGCGGGTCTGGATTTTCTTCTCCCTTCCAGCTCAACAACTCATGGAGATCTTGCTTAACTCTGTGTCTTGATTTCAAACTTTTTCCTTATCACAGCTGAATTGACCAGAATGGTTGGATGGATGACTTACCATTCAGGAATTTTTTTTTTCAAGTTGCTGTGTTAATATAGAAAATTACATTTTTCATTTAAATTAAATCGTCTCCTCCTGGACGGAATCCTGAGGCTGTGCTTTGCATCCCAAGGGCTTCCCAAAGGAATGATGGTGTCCAGGCTCTTCCAAAGACTGTCCCCATCTCTTTGATCAATGAGTCACCATCACCAGGTCTGCTGGAATCAGAGCAGTGCCTTCAGGAGGGCGAGGAGGGAGGATCAGATTTAAGGGCAAAGCTCCAACTTGGCACCAAAACCTGATTAACAAAGATTAAAATGGGAGAAGGATACATAAATGCATTATCAGAAATCTCTCTACTGCTTATTGATAAGGAGGGCAGAGCAAAGCGTGTTTTAAACTTATCTTTCTGTCTCTTAATGCATTTGGGATGTTTCCAAACCAGGTTCTGAGTTTCCCCTCTGTGTAACATTTTTCACATTCAGTTCCTGCTGTGGGTTTCCAGGAGAGCTCCATGGACATGTCCGTGGTGTCCAACAGTGCCCAAATCACCTGGACCTCACCTGTCCCTGTCCCCGCAGCCCCCCTGTGCCCCTGCCCACGCTCAGGGGTGGGAGGCAAGGCAGGATTTGGCTCTTGGAGGGTCTGAGCTGTCATTTGCGTTCGTGAAACACGAAAATTTCTGCCCGGCTCCACCCCTTCTCCCTCCAAACCAGATGAAATATTTATTGGGCAGGAGTGTAAGGGCTCAGTGTTTCGTCTGCAGAGGAACAGGGGAGTCCTGGTTCTGACCAGAAATTTCTAAGGCTTCTTTGTGGCTACTAAACGTCGGAGGAAAAACCACAAATTACCATCGCCGTGGGGCTGGGCCCTGGGTCCTGGCTCCAGAGCTTCCCCCTCCCCTCCCGCCTTCAAGTGCTCTGCATCTGTGTCAATAAGTGCCCCGTGTCCCTGGCAAGGGAATATTGACTGTGCACACACAAAATTAACCTCTGCCAGGGTGGGGGAAGAGCACAGTTGTAATTACACACATTAAGTTGTAAATTAAGCTGTTACTGTGATTAACATATTTCTTTAATACCGAGGAACCTCCTTTCCCCCCTGAACTCCTCACAATTCATCCCCTGTTTGTCATTTTTTCCTGGCTGCTCCTCAATTTTCTTTTCCCTGGCCACAGCTAAGCCCAGTGGGGTTGTCCCACCTCGCTCCTGGGAGGCACTGGGTGCTTTCCCATCTCCTTGCCCAGATTTTGGGAGTCTTGGAAGCTCCTGGGTGTTTCCCCATCTCCTTGTTCAGATTTTGGGAGTCTTGGAAGCTCCTGGATGTTTCCTCATCTCCTTGTCCAGATTTTGGGAGTCTTGGAAGCTTCTGGGTGTTTCCCCATCTCCTTGTCCAGATTTTGGTGGTCTTGGAAGCTCAGTCTTGGAAGCTTCTGGGTGTTTTCCCCATCTCCTTGTGCAGATTTTGGGTGTCTTGGAAGCTCCTGGGTGCTTCCCCATCTCCTTCTCCAGATTTTTGGGAGTCCTGGAAGCTTCTGGGTCTTTTCCCATCTCTGTGTCCAGATTTTTGGGGTCTTGGAAGTTCCTGGGTGCTTCCCCATCTCCTTGTCCAGATTTTGGGGGTCTTGGAAGCTCAGTCTTGGAAGCTTCTGGGTGTTTTCCCCATCTCTTTGTTCAGATTTTGGGAGTCTTGGAAGCTCCTGGGTTCTTCCCCATCTCTTTGTGCATATTTTGGGAGTCTTGGAAGCTCAGTCTTGGAAGCTCCTGGGTCTTTTCCCATCTCTGTGTCCAGATTTTGGGGGTCTTGGAAGCTCCTGATTCCTTCCCCGTCTCCTTGTCCAGATTTTGGGGGTCTTGGAAGCTCCTGGGTTCTTCCCCATCTCCTAGTCCAGATTTTGGGGGTCTTGGAAGCTCAGTCTGTCCATCCCAACGTGTTTCAGTCTCCTCCTATCCTCTCAGTTTTCCCATGAGATTAATTTGAAGAGAGTTTTAGGAGTTTAATTAGTCCAGAGGTGCAGTTGAGCGCCCATAAGACAAGAGCATGGTGCATAAGGGGTTAAACCAGGGATATTTGGGCATATTTAGTGCTAATTTTTGTTGGAGATGGGAAAAAGACGAACACGGATGGAGAGATGGGAAAGAAGAGCCCATCCACCCAACAATTCCAAGATCAGGAGCTCAGAGATCCGTTTTGGAGCAAAGCTCTGCTGAGCAGCCCCTCCTCATCAGCCCCAGTCCTGTAAATAGTGTGGATTTCTGGGGTGGTTGTTAGAACCACTCAAACCCTTCAAACATGAACTGTTGTGCTCCCACAAGCTGCACTGCTTGGATTTATCCTGCCACAGATGGTCCCTGCTTCACACTCCTTTCCAACGGGTTTTGTGAAATAAAAATATTATAAATGCAATTCATTGACGAAGATTTGGTAATATTTCCAGTAAATTTTTCAACAAACATGTTTTTTTAAAAAAAAAAAAAGTCAATTGTTTATAGAAAAAGGACTATTTCAACAATATATCACCACACTTAGAAAAATTATTCTCAGGAAAACGTCCTTTTTTTTTTTTTTTTTTTTTTAATGAAAATATTTTTCTTAGAAATAACATTGGTCAGCTGTATTAATGATATTGGAAGAGTTCGAAGTGACAATGAGCAAACCATGAAAAATGGACAGAAAACAAACACAGAATCACTCCAGTCCTGGACTGCTTTTTAGTTATATTGGAGACATTCCAGGGCTTCCATTTTTCCACCAGTGTTTAATGGGCTCTCTGTTTGCATTTATGTTTTCCTGATCTTTCAATCTGCAGGAATGGCTGCTCCCGGCAGGGCTCTTTTAGCATCACCCCCTCTGTCCCCTCTTTGGAGCCTGGCTGCCTCATTTTTATTCCCTGAATTTGTAGGGAGGAAACACCCCGATATGAAGGCAAAACGCGAAAATATGAGAAAGTTTGGGATTCAGGATTTCAGCGGCGGCCTGAGCCTCCATCAGTGGATTTAACTCGCACACGCACTCCCTGGAAAAATCCCTGCCCCAGAGGGTTTATGCCAATTAAAATTTGAAAATGACATCAGTGAAATTAACCTAAATTTTGCTTGACCTGGAATTTAGGTCAGTTTAGATCATCGTCTTAGCAGGGCTGTCTAAGATTCAAAAGAGAGCCTTGGAACAGAAACCTCCCTCAGAGCAGAGGTGGGTCCTGTGCAGGCAGCTCCAGGATGGTGGGAGATGATTCCCAGAACTCCTCTGGCTGCCCATGCAGAGGCTGATGTGAGAAAATGTCCAAAAAGCAGCTGAAGATGCACAGTTGGTGCCTGAGGGGCACCAGCAGCTGAGTGGTGGCTCCAAAATGGGTTTGGGACACAGAGCAGCTCTGTCCTGTCCTGCAGCCCAGGCTGGGCTGGGGGGGAAGGCAGAATTCCACCAGGCACAAAGCATGGAGGGGTAGGGTTGGGTTGGGTTTGGTTGGGTTGGGTTTGGTTGGGTTGGGTTGGGTTGGGTTTGGTTGGGTTGGGTTTGGTTTGGTTTGGTTGGGTTGGGTTTGGTTTGGTTGGGAGGACCTCAACGGCCACCTCAGCCCAGCCCTACCGTGCTGTCTTGGTTTGGAAAGACAGGAGTCTGCTAAGGAAGGCAGGAGCCTCCCCTGAAATGGAGAATGTAAACCCTCCCCACCCCTCCGAATTGCTATAATTTTAAATTAAGGGGCTCTCAGGCAAAGATATGGGAGCAGGAAATAACAGTTCTTTAATAGGGAAGAAATAAAAAGAATAAAATAAACAATGCAGTCCACTAGAACAACACTGACAGAGTCAGAACCCAACCTGACACCCTGTT
>NW_005054713.1:12863-16401 GCF_000277835.1 Geospiza fortis | reverse complement strand
CTTGGCTCCTCCCTCTGGGCGGAGCATCTCACAATGGGATGTTATAGTTCTTATCAGCCATGCAGGGACATTCAATGGCTGTTATCAGCAGAGGTCCCCTCCCGAGGGAGGTGTGAATGTGGTCACTCAAAGAGAGAGATAAGGCAAACTGCCCGCTTGACAAAAGATAATCTGCCATACAGATGGGAATGGAAAACATCTTGCATGCAATCTTCAGCACCTGTCCAGGGACAATTCCCACAGACCAGGTGACTCCAACTGACCTTGGGCACGTCCAGGGATGGGACAGCCAAACTGCTCAATTCCACTCCTTCATATCCTGACATCATGGTGATGATGATGATGATGATGATTCCAAAGCTCACCGGATGGTTCCATCGTTGAAAATGCTAAAAACATTAAAAAAAAAAAAATGAACCCAGCAGTTGCCCATTGCTTTCAGTGCTTCTCACCCTGTACCACACCTTCTGTCGTTCCCTGTTCCCAAATTTTCTTGTAGTAATTTGTGCTGTTTTCATCCTTGTGCATAATTTTTAGCAATAATTGGCATGATTAAAAGAAAAAAAAAAGCTGGAATAAAGTAAATTAAAATAATGGTGAGGCTGATCATCACATGCATGTACGTGGGATATTTATGGCCTGCATTTACAGCCTGGCTGTATTTTACTCTTCTGTCTTTTCCAGGGCGGACAGAAATCTGAATTTATATTCTCAGTGCATTTCAGCAGCAGCAGAACTCTCCTTTCTCGTGGAGCACCACACACAATTAAACATTTTCCACTTCTCTGAAGAACTTGTGAGCAAACCTGTTGTAGTTGAGACAGTCATAGTTGAGACAAAAAAACAACACACTCAATTTTCAGAAGGCTTCAAGCCTGGATTTATTCTAGCATGAATATTCTAGCAAGAATGCTTTTTATACATTCTTATAAAACTCATAAGTTTACACTTATTGGTCAGGAAAGACAAAGTGTTTATCGGAATAGGCAGCTGCAGGTATCTCTTATTTGTCCTTTACTTTTTTTGGTTTCTGTGTCAACGACCTTGGTAGGAAATTCTTCCAGGGCTGAACATAGATCCTCTTATCAAACTCCTATCTCACAGAAGTCGCTGTAAAACCTCTTCCACACAAACCCAGCGCTGCTGAGCCCTGCAGAGCCCGCTGCTATCAAGCGGTGGCAGCAAGCAGCTTCGCTAGAAAAACCAGAAAAACCCTGCCCGGCCCTGCCAGCCCCACCCGCTGGAAACAGAGCCGGGATTTAGAAGGTGTGAGCCGGCAGGGCAGCGGAGCCTGCGAAATGTAAGAGCCGCAGTAGCCCCTGCTCGGGAGGCTTTGACAGAGAGCAGAGCTGAGCTGGGACACTGGGATCCCATTCAGCATCTGCGAGTGGGAGAAGTGTCGGGGAAAAGGGCTCCAAGCCATCCCTGCCTGCCAGCCCTGCGGCTGGAGCTGCTTTGGTTTGTTTTCCAGGGAGACGGGGGGGTTTGCTGGATGCTTTCCACGGGAATAGCTGTGAATTGTCACGGTATCAGTGCGTGGGGAGGCTGAGAGCTGTCTGGGCTGCGTTTCCGAAATTTCTCTCTCTGGAGAGAGCTGAGGTCACCTCAGCAGAGCATCTGCGTGCTGTGCAGAGGGATGAGGGCTTCCAAGGACTTCCAGGGACTTGGGGATGGGCGGCAACACCCTTGGGAGGGCCACAGTGCTCTGCTTCTGCAGGGCTCAGTCCAAGCTCCAGGGCGCTGAATGGAGACAGAAATCTCTGTTCCAGTGAGAGAAATCTCCATCCCAGCGATAGAAATCTCTGTTCCAGTGAGAGAAATCTCCATCCTAGTGAGAGATATCTCCGTCCTAGTGAGAGAAATCTCTGTCCCAATGAGAGAAATCTCTGTCTCTGTGAGAGAAATCTCCATCCCAGTGAAAGAAATATCTGTTCCAGTGAGAGAAATCTCCATCCTAGTGAGAGATATCTCTGTTCTAGTGAGAGAAATCTTTGTCCCAGTGAGGGAAATCTCTGTCCCACTGAGAGAAACCTCTGTCCCAGCGAGAGAAATCACCATCCCAGTGAGGGAAATCTCTGTCCCAGCGAGAGAAATCTCTGTCCCAGTGAGAGAAATCTCTGTCCCAGCTACAGAAATCTCTGTCCCAGTGACAGAAATCTCCATCCCAGCGAGGTTATCCCACATCAGGCTGCAGGAGCTGTCTGCTGCAGCACTCCTGGCTGGGGTACCCGTGTCCTGCAGGGAATTCTGCTGTCCCTGCTGCCTGCCCTCTGCAGAGCAGCCAGGAGCAGAGGGCTGGGTGTAAAATAAACTGAATCATGGGCATTTCTGCCTTTCGTGGGGCAGAAATCCCGGTGCTGTTTTCCCCCTCTGCCATTGCGGTGACACCAGGAACGACAGAGATTTCTTTCCTCAGTGCTAAGGACACTGCCCCTCCCTGCTGCTGGCACTGCAGGACAAATCTGCTTCTTGGCAGCCACTGGAGACCTGTGCGTGCAGCTGCCTGGTGTTAAGAGATTAATTATTAATTTCTATAGATCCTCACCTTAGGTGATTTTTCCTATTGTGTTTGACATCCAACCCTGCCAAACTTTCTTCCCCAAGTGACATCAATCTTTTTTTTTTCCTTTCTTTCTTTCTGGCACTTCAGCTGATGTGTTGCCATTTTTTCAAGTGAATAAAAGCCCACATGGGTTGGTCCCAGACTTTATTTCACCAGCTGGGTTCCAAGCCCTGCTTGCCCCAGGGGCCAAGAGAGGACAAGGAGTGTGAGCTCTGCCAAACTGGCACCAGGCTCACAAGGATTTCTCATCTCGAGAGGGGTTTGGATCAAACACTGCAGAAGAGAAGATGAAGAATCACCAGCCCAGGGTGGTTTCCTACCTGCACTGCAGGATGTTACACAACAGCAGGCACGGGGGGCTGTGGGATGGTTCTGACCCAGCCCAGCTCTGCAGAGTCCCCTGATAATCCAGGGAGGCTGAATCACCCTCAGCCGTCCCTGAATTGTTTGCTGGATATGTTTCCTCCATTAATTACAGAGTTTAGATGACAAGTTTGGACAAGATGTTGAATTTTTAGATAGCCAAAGTGCAGGAAAATAAACCCAGCTCAAGTCCCTCTGTGCCTCAGCCAGTGGTCTACAAAGAGCAGAGCATTAGTGTGCTTGAGTTTTGCTGCTGAACTCTTCTGGTGTGCCCTGCCTGGAGCTGGTGCTCCAGTGTTCACAAAAAGGGGATTTCAGATGGTTTTTATGTCCATCCATCCATCCCGCTGACAACCCCCAGATTGTCACCACAGGATGAGGATGGATGAAGGATGGATGGATGGATGGATGGATGGATAATGGATGATGGATGGATGGATGGATGATGGATGGATGGATGGATGATGGATGGATGGATGGATGATGGATGGATGGATGGATGATGGATGGATGGATGGATGATGGATGGATGGATGGATGATGGATGGATGGATGGATGATGGATGGATGGATGGATGATGGATGGATGGATGGATGATGGATGGATGGATG
>NW_005054713.1:0-12399 GCF_000277835.1 Geospiza fortis | reverse complement strand
GGCTTTGATAGCACAGTCAGGACACGGCTGCAAAGGGCACTCCTCTCTGCAGGGGCTCCACGGCCAGCCTGGCTCTGGGATTTGGGTCACTCCACGCTGCCATACAGCCCAGGTGGATGTGCTGCACTCTCATGAGGAATAACGGGATTATTCCCCCTTCCTGCTCAGCCCTAGGACTTTCAGGGCTTGTTTAGTAAAAAAAACCTAAAACAAGCAGCTACTCAAACACCTCGAGAGAAGAAAGCAGATAAAATCATCAATTTCTGTCCTTTAACTCATAAAACAAGAGAGAAAACACAGCACTTTGGGAGTTGTTTAGTGAGGAAGGACTTGCAGGAATCTTTAGAGCTTGCAGGTTTTTTTGGGCTTGTTTAGTAAAAAAAACCCTAAAACAAGCACCTACCCAAACACCTCGAGAGAATAAAGGAGATAAAATCATCCATTTTTGTCCTTTAACTCATAAAACAAGACAGAAAACACAGTTCACACACAAACTGGCAACCCTCAGGAGTTGGCAGCTCCTCATTCCACTATGGCTGGGAGCAAGAAACCACTGCTTCTAAAACACATCTGTTCTTTTAAAAATAAAGCTTCTTCCCACTTCTTTTCACCCAGATCAACAAGTAGGAACAACACAAAACGAAAGCTTCGCAGCCACAAGAATGTCCTCATTGTTTTGCGCCCATCGCTGGCTTTCCATAAACACCAGCCCAGCTGCTGTTGAAATAATCTGAGATTTTCTTGCTCTGCTCGTGCGTCCACATTAAAAGCGCTGCTTTCACCAGGCCCAAATCCCTCTTTGCAGCCCAGCGTTCAGCAGAGGCAGCTCAGCCACCCCTCAGCCCATGACGTTTGTGAGTTATTTCGGGGGTTTGGCAGAGCCCAGCAGCAGCCTCAGAGCAGCCCTTCAAAATGTGTGCTCAGCTAAATTCGCGCCGTGGAAAAGAAATATTGAGGAGTCCAAGGAGTCGCCCACCTTCCTTTCTGCCTCCCCTTCTGTGGGATTGCTTTCAACTCAAACACCCCGTGGGTGGAGAGATTCTCCTGCCTCATCCAAAGGGACTGCTGGGGCTCATTTGCATGCATTTGCATCCCTCCAAAGAATGTGGGGTTTTTTTAGGGGGAATGCGTACCTGACATTTCACGTGGGATGCTTTATGTGTTTTTAAAATTCCAAGTTATCCTCTGACTCTGAGGAATCTGGGGTCGTTGGGTTGGGAGGGATCAGCTGAGCCAGCAGGTTTGTAATTCCCTGTGGTCTGACAGGGGCGCGGGATGCACAGGCCAGTAAATTCCAAGGAATTCCAGGCCAGAAAAACAACCACAAATTTTAAAACACCGATTAAAACACCCAAGTAAGGGCTCGCTGTGCTGGGGGAAGCTGAAGGGCTACAAAGAAGTCTACAAAGAGCAGAAATTCCTCAAGTGGCTGAGGGGATTTGGGGTTTTCAGGTACCTCAGTGGGTGTCGCTCCTCTGTTCCTAGAAAACCCCCAGAGTTGCCCAAACTGCCCCAAGAAATGGAATTTTAAAAATCATCAGTGATTTGACCCTCCTGTGGTGATCTCTCCCCATGCAGGGGCTGTCAGCAACAAATCTGGTGTTCCTACAAATTTACGAATTTTTTACAATATTTTACATTTTTTTATAGCACAATTTTATCACAATTTTTCATGATTTTTATTCCAAAGTGGTTGGCAGTCACAGGAGCAGAATCTTATCCCTCATTGCTTTTGTTCTTCTTTCTTCCTGCTTTTATTTCATTGCTTTGGCCTGTTGGGAATTTTTCCCTTTATTTTGGATTCTAGATGAAGACAAGAGCAATGTGTCATCGATCTGTCCCTTCCAACACTTGCATTAAACACTTTCCTGCGTGCAGAGTGGGTGGGAGAAGCAGGATTTTCATGGATAATCTCTATGCCAACAAGCAAACACTGCATTATGGATAACAACAAATAATGATTCACTGGGATGAGCTGGGAAGGGCTGAAGTGCTGCTGAACTTCAGACAAGTCCCCATCTCACGGAGTGGCCATCGAATCTCCAATTTTATTGATTCAGGAGGAACAAAATAGAGCAAAACTCAGAGGGAAGTTGTGTTCTGAGGAGGAGAAGGGAATATTTATCTTCTCTGGAAAAACTCTGATGCCTGGGATCAATAGAATGTGAGCATGGTGTGGACAGATAAGATAAAGAGCAATAAACTCCTTTTTGGTTTAAAACTTTGTCATCAGCAATGTTGTACTAGATGACTTCTTACATATTCAGATTAATCTCGCTAATTTCAGAGCTTTCTGCCCAGCGAATGGAGAAATCTCTGTGTCTTAGAGGGTGATTCACCCCTCTGCTTTTCTTTCTGATGGGATAAATTATTATTTGGCAGAAGAGTCCATTTCTTTTGACTCCAGCCAGACAGGATTACAGTCCTTGATTTCAAATTTAAGTATCTTATCAATATATTCAGATTAAATAAGTCCGGATTTATCTCTAGAAAAATGGAAAGTTTCCTTTGCATTAATTTTAATTTATTTTCCTTTACTTCATAACAATTTTGTTCATATCTGGCATGATACATCCATCACTTCACTCTGGATAAACAAACTTTCCTCGAGCCAAAATCCTCATCCAGGTTTAAATTCCCCAGCACTGGTTTAGGTGCTGCTCTCTTGGACAGTCACAGCAGATAAATTAGCACAGCAACAAACACAAATAACCACAATCGCCATCAAAATATTCATTTTCTGTGGGCATTAGGAACTTTCTGGACATTCTAAGCCCTCCACGAGGTACTCAGGTATCAGGCTGGTGGAAATAAAGGGAAAATTCAAGTTGATTTTTTGTTGGTTTTTTGGTCCTTTTTTTTTTTGTTTTTTGTGGGGAGTTTGTACTTAATAACGGCGAGGGACTGATGTTGATTTCCACCCCGTGGGTTCCAGGGCGAGCCAGCAGAGCAGACGTACAAATCACCTCTTTTCAACGGCAGGACAGCGAGGTGGCAGCGCCAGGGGCACGAATTACTCGTGGTTTACTTAAGGAACGAGCCTGCATCATCAACATAGGAAAAGCATCCAGCATCACTTCTCTCAGGAGGGTGTGATCCAAGGAAAACAAATAACCAGCTCCAGAAATCTCAGAGGAGCCTTCCCAGGGCGCTCACGGGTCCTCCCGGAGGGGCGGCGGCGATCCGCGATCCGTCACCGCGCGGCTCCCTGATCCCGCTGGGGAGCAAAGCTGGATTCATCTGGTGCCAGCTCGAGATGTAAACACTGCTCGGGGCCAGGCAGGAACATCAGAGCCCCGGGGGCACGTGGGAGTGAGGAGGGGGTTATTTGGGAATCAATAAATAAAGAACTCCTTGCACCGCTGGGAATCGTTGCTTGCAATCGATATCGGGCGGGTTTTTCAGCAATGGCTCCTGCAGGTCAGCAGCTGACTAAAAGCATCAAAAACAAAGGATGTGTTTGGTGATTTCCAAGGGTTTGAAGGTGCTGGGATTGCTCCCATAACTGCTGCCTTAAAGGCAGGGAAAGCATGGCCAAGTTGTTCAAAGCAGAAAGGATTGATGCCCCCACTCTGGGCACAAGGCACAGCAGAGGGACTTGGAACAGGATAAAAGGGACAAATTTGTCAGAAGAGCAGTAAAAGCTTCCACCAACAATAGCGAGAGGCATTCATAAACCCATTAACTTTACCCAGGTTTTCTTGAACTTTATATTCCAATCAACAGCGGTTTGTATTTCTAAATCATTTAAGATCTATTTCCAGCACCATAATTGGGCTGCAGGGTTTTAAAAGCTTTCCCAAAGTGGGGCTGGAGCTCGGCACAATATGGCAGCCACCTCTGGCTCTGCTATTCCCACCAAACTGCGGGAGAAACCTCTTTATTCCTCCCTCTGTGAGAAAGCCACGATCAGTTAAATGTCCCTGGGTTTATCCCCCTCTGCCCGTGTGAGTCTGGAATCAAGGAAATTAGGAACACAGAATTAATCCTGTGTTTTATTTGGGTGGGAGCTCTCCGCTCTCCTTTAACACCACGGATTTCTTCATCAGCAGGATTTCTCAGGGAGCACATCCCCAGTTATTTACCCTAAGAGAGAGTTCACAGCCAGGCTGGTTGGGTTTTTTTCACTCCTAAGCAACACCAACGTTTTTTATCTGTGTACTGAAATCTCAGCTCCAGCTTTGTCAATATTTGGCCTTATCTTAAAGAACTCCAAAGCAGGGTCAAAGGAGAGTAAACTCTCCCTCCAGAAAGCAAACATCAATTATTTAACCACTGCTTTGGGCGAGTTCGGGAGAGAAATGGCAGGAAAATCAAAGCCTGGCTCTCCAGGCAGGGCTGTTGTGCTTTGAACCCAGCGGTTGTTGATACAGAACAAACCTGAACTGCCCAAGGGCAGGGCTGGATGGGATTTTGGGAAGGAATTGTTCCCTGGCACAGAGCAGCTGTGGCTGCCCCTGCATCCCTGGAAGTGTCCAAGGCCAGCTTGGAGCACCCAAGCAGAAGGGGAACAAGATGAGCTTTGGGTTCCCTTCCAACCCAGACCAGTCTGGGATTCCATGATTGTGTTTCTTTTACTTTGGACTGCAAGAACAAACTGTCCCCTCCGTGTTTGAGGGCCTCAGAGCACAATTCCATCAGTCCTTATTCCCAACTCCTTGCTGGAAGTACATTGGGACTAAACTGCAGAATGGGAGGCGAGATTTTGGAAGTGAAGGATGATTTTAGCACAGGGACTCCAGGGTGTAAAGTGACAGCGGATGTGTTTTGGGTTGGGAATTGAAATGAGGATTCTGACCATGAAAATCTGAGGGGTTCTGGAGCAGTGTTGGAGCAGGGGCTGACGTTCTGCCTTAGGGTTGGACCCTGAACTCCAATCAAATCAGGACGAGTGGATCCAGGGGAGACCAGTGGCTAATTCACACCTCCAACTCCCATGGCAAATCTGAGGACAGGCCCCTGAAGCACCCTGTGAAGGATTTATAAAGTCCCTGGTGTAGTCAGAGCAGCAGAGAATCAGTCTGGGCTCAGGGAGCCCGTGTGTTAATTCTTCACACTTTTACAATCCCCCTTCCCACCCTCTTTATATCAATAGCAGCAATAATGTTCAGTTTGGGAATATTCCCTGCCTGAGCTCTCTGCTTCAGCATCGTGCTCCTACAACATGGTCCTGTTTCAATTAGAAATTTAAATTTCTAATTTCTAATAGAAATTCCTGGTTAGAAACCCTTCAATTACCTGCCAGAAAGGCTCCACAGACACTGGGACATGCTGAAATTACCCCAAGTTTCTGGAATTTAACAGAGCAGCTCCTTTAATATCCCCTCTCAGCAGCACTGGAGAGCAGAATCAGCCTTTTGAGAGCAGTTTCACTTAATTAAATCAAATTTACGTGTTTGAAGAATAACCTGTGTAGCATCTGGAAAAGTTTCCATGGGTTCACCAGGACTGAAGCAGGAAGATCTGAGCTGCCCCAGACTGTCCTGGCAGAGCTGAGCTCCAAACCTTGACCACTGCAGAGCTTTGAGGCCCTGCTTTTGCACCAATCTGCAAAATTTGTGTTTGCTCCATGGCATCTCTTCCTGGTCACCTCTGAGACCAGAGGATGAAGGCTGAAGGATCAGAAAGGATGAGCCAGGAAACGTTTTGCTTTTCCTCTATCCCCCCCAGGGTGGAAATTTTGGAGGAATCCCTGCTCTAAGATAACATTGATTGCAATTTCTTACGTTCTCTGTTTCAGCTAAGTGAAAAGAAAATAATGAGCCCAGTGTTTGGCCATGGAGATCTGCCTGGTTTAAAAAAAAAAACCCAACCAAAACACAGCCCAAATGTGTAAAAAGCAGGGAGTGAATCACTGGCAGTGGCAACTCTGTCAGAATTAGGAAATTAAGTTCATTAAAGGTGTGGTAACTTAATTTTCTATGCAAGCACGTAATGATGTAGGCCTGGGCAGAAAAAAAAAATGCTCAGACATCCAATTTAACACAAACCCACCCAAAGTTGGCAGGGTGGAGCTCCCCAGCTCAGCCCGACCTCCTGGCTCCCTCTTTGGCTTACTTTTGTCCTAAATTGACCAAATCAGCCCCAGACTGTGTCCCCTTGATGGGAGCAGATGGGATCTGGGGGTGCCACTCCCCAAACCCCCCAGAGGAGCCCTCACACAATTCCCTGCTCCAAGATGAATCCCAGATGGAGGCATGGCCCTGCTTTGCCCTCATCCCCTCACAGATTCCTCGTGTTGGAACCCTGGATGCTGCTGAGAATTTTGGGTTTTCTGCGCTGCCAGGCACTGACCCCCAAGAGAACACTGCATTGACCTGAGGCCCTGGAGAAGCTTCCAAAATTCAATGTTAGAACTGGGATTGTGGGTGTGGAATTTGAATAGAAGTGTGCGATATCACAGGGTGGAAAATTAGAGTTTAAGGGTTTAGAATATTGTAATATATATAAAGCAAGATGGAGGTTGCTCCTTCTTTTTCACCTTCTTCTTCATCTTCTTCTTCACCTTCTTCTTCTCCTTCTTCTCCGTGGGTTTGGGTGGTTTTGTGTAATTGGATAAAAAAGTCCCCATTGTGGGCATGGGTGGTTGGTTATTGGGTTAAAAGTGAAAATAATTTAGGTGTCATTTCTTAATTGGACAGTTTATCCTTAAAAGGCCTTTTAGAGAGAGATTGGGGCCATTTTGTAGCTTGTTCATGAAGTGCTGCAGAATTCACAGCTTGTGAGACTGTCATATAGATAAGGAATAATAAACACCTGAGTCTGAACACAAAATACCATCTTGAGAGCTTCAGTCCTGATCCTGACAGAGGTAGAAAAGAAGTTAAAGAACTGACACCCTTTTTCCATGTTTTTATCCATTTTTGTTCCCAAATATCCACGTCTGTGGTGTTGATCATTCCCTGAGCCTTCTCCATCACCCCCAGGACTGCGGTGGGGCTTTTCCCCAGCTGGCTTCAGGGTTTGGGGTGCTAATTCCTTTAAACCTTTCCATAATTACACAAATGTGCTGGAATCATCTCATCCTCCAGCTGAGCACCAGCATTCTCCGCTGTCATGGATTCTCCAAGGTGCATTTATGGATAAGTGTGTGGTGGATAAAGAAGTCTCCTCTCTGATCACTGAGGGAAAACCTGGAGATGAAACCTCATTTCTGCCCAGACTGAGTTAATTTTGACCACTTCTGGATGCAGACAAAGGCATCAAACCAAAGAAACTCCAGCCTCAACCTCACTTTACGGTCCTTTTTAACAACGAAAACTTCACAACTGCCTTCCAAATCGCTCTCACTGCCTCGCTTCTCCTCAAGATGCTCAAAATAAAATTAAAGAAAATTTGTTTCCCAAACAAATTCCACGATTTTACTCCTTTCTAATTTCCCTGTGGTTGCTCAGCCCAAACAGACCCCGGGTTAATTTGCCGAGGGAGAAGGAATCACTCTGTTTATATCTTTATATTTAAAACAAGAATCCTGTCCATGTTCTCTAATTCTCTGCGTAGGGTTACTTCTATAGCCAAAATTTCTGGTGGCCTATTAGCACTATATAAAACCCTAAAGATTTCCTGTTCCAGCAGGCAGCAGGTTTGACAGAAAAGCTGAACTGGATCCTTCCAGGGAAAGCCACTTCGGGAGACACCAAAATGCCACCAAAGCCCTGCTGCACACGTGGTCCTGTCCCTAATTCCCAGCCCTGCTTTCCTTGTGATTGGGAATTGGAGGGGTTTGGGGAGCACTGAGGGGTGTACAGATATTTTTGGGGTGGTGCTGTAACCCCTGAGATCCTGGGGGATGTTCAACCAGAAGTGAAGTGAAGCATCTTCATGGCTTCGTTGATAAGAACAGTGAACAGGGAGTGAAATTTGGGATTCCCAATCCAGTGCCCCTGCGAACCGCGCCCAAAAAACAGGGATTCATTTACTTCTAATTAACCTTCGTTCCCACCACCTAAATCAAACTTTGAGCTGTGGCCTCCCAAGGAGGGGAAGGGCTCCAAGGGACCCTCCAGGATCTGTGGCTCCATCCTCATCACCAAGGGCTGGTGGAGCTCCAGGGGCCCCAAAGGAGTGGGGCAGGTGACTGGAACTAACGCGGATTTTTGACACTGCACATTTCACATTTGCTGTGTTTTCATTTCGCCTCCTGGAAGCTGCGAGGGTGAACAGTATTAAAATTAAAAAAGAAAAAAAAAAAAAGAGTAAAAAAATAAAAAAAAACCCAGTGCAAAGCAACAAGGGAGGTTTCTGTCCAAAAAAAAGTCCAAAACTGGCTCCAATTGGACCTGGGTACGGAAATGCTGGAACTTGTACCCTCCAGTGGCAAAATAAAACAGGCTACCATTATTAGAAATTTTCTACAGCTAAAGATGTAACATCATAGCTAAATTCAGTCAGAGACAGGTCGAGCAACAAAAACCAGGAGCCAAGGCAGTCTAGTCTGGTCTGAAACCTGATTCAGGCACCAGATTATGAATAGATTTAACTGGTTTGCCAAATGAAAATGTAGATTTTGGCAGTGTTTGGGCTCCTTTTTATTTTTTTATGTTTTTGGTGTGCTATATGTGGAGTCTTGTTGCGCTCTGTGGGGATATGAGAAAAGAGCCTTTTTATATTATATAACTGCTGGAGGCTCGTGTGAGTGTGTGTGGAACAGAAAGAACACCCTTAACCCCGTGAGTGCCGGACGGGAGCTCTGCCTCAGGGCCCTGCAGGAGGGCTCAGCACCAGGAGCACTGGTGGCTGCCGCATCAAGGCCAGGTCGGACAGGGCTTGGAGCACCCTGGTGTCAGAACCCAGGACATCCCTCTGGCTGCCCTGGAGGGCTTAGAGATGTCAAAAACTCCTCGAGACCCTGCCCAAGGGGCTCAGAGACCTTGGCACAGAGCCCAAGCCCCCTGTGCCTTTGATTTAGCCCTTGGGAACAACAATTACCAACCTTACATGAAGAATTACAAGCCACGACAGTTTAAGTGGAATGATAGGGAATTTATCACGGGGTGAAAAATAGATTTTTGGGGTTTTTAGAATGGAGGTTCAGAGGGCAAGATGGAGGGATCTGGGCATGTCCAGCCTTTCTCCTTCTTCTTCTTCTTGGCCTCCATCTCCTGCTGTGATGGTGGCACTTTTGGGTTGGTTTAGAGTAGAATGGACAGGAGAAAGAATTTTACAGATAAGGAACAATAAACAACCTTGAGAACGAGAACTGAAGAGTTCTGACTCCTTCTTCGACCACCAGGTTGGGAAAGGAGACTTTCTAATGCATCTCGGGGTCACTGTGAGCAGCAGAGACCCCGAGACCCTGGGACAGTGGAAGATGTCCCTGAACATGGCTGAGGGGTGGATGAGATGATCCTTAAGGTTCCTTCCAACCCAAACCATTTGGGGGTTTTGTGTTCACAGCCAAACCCATTCCACCTTTCCATACAAACCTGGGGAGATCCAGCAGCCCCTGCAAGGCTGGGAATTGTCTGCCCACCCATTTGGAATTGTCTGCCCACCCATTTGGAATTGTCCGCCCACCCTTTCTGGGCTAACAACTCACACTCAGGGCTTCCTTCTTCCTTCTTGGTCATTTGTAGAATCAAAGATTCACAGAATATCCTGAGCTGGAAGGGACACACAAGGGTCTTTGAAGCCCGGCTCCTGGATTAATCATGCATTGATTAATTAAAGCGAAAAAACACGTTCATCTCCCTATCCTCTGCAGGATCATCTGAAACACCTCTGAGAGAGATAGGTGGGTGTTTCAAAGTGAAAAAACGCTTTTAAAATGCCCAGAGGCTGCAGCCCCCACATGTAGAGCAGCAGAAACAAGCAGGAGATCTCTGGAGGTGCCTTTGGGTGACAGATTCCAGCTCTCCACGGTCGGTTTTCTCTTCTGATTCCCCTCAGGTGCGTGAGCTAGGAAGGGATAGAAAAGGTAGAAGTTCCAAAAGGAAAACACAATGGAGGTCAGGAGAGAAGGGAGCAGATCCTGCTCTGCGCCTGCTCCTTCCCCCAGGAGTCCCTCCTGTCCCACAGCGCCCAGGGCACCCTCGGAATCACAGCATGGGATATCCTCAGGTGAAAGGGAAGCCCAAGGATCAGCCAGACCAACTCCTGGCCCTGCACAGGGCACCCCAAAATGCCTGAGAGCACTGTCCAAACACTCCCTGAATTTTGGCTGTGACCTCTTCAGCTCTCCCAGCCCAAGGGCTGCTTTGTTGGAGGCTGGTAGAAGGGCCTCTCCCCACAAAGCCATCCTCAGGTCACACCAAACCTCACAGAGACATTTCTCACCTCAGCACCTCTTTCTGGACTCTCAGTTTGCTCTTTCACAGAATCACACAATTCATGGAATTCAAAGAATTCACAGAATCACTGGGTTGGAAGAGACCTTCAAGATCATCGAGTCCACAGAATCACAGAATTCACAGAATTCACAAAATCACAGAATCACAGAATTCACAGAATTCACAGAATCACTGGGTTGGAAGAGATCTTCAAGACTGAGTCCCACCCAGCCCCAGCCCCTCACCCAAACCCTGGCCCCCAGAGCCACATCCAGGCTTTGTTAAACACACCCAGGGATGGGGATTCCACCACCTCCCCGGGCAGAACATTCCAGAACTTTATCACCCTTTGTGTAAAACACTTTTCCCTGCTATCCAGCCTGTATTTCCCTTGGTGCAGCTCGAGGCTGTGTGCTCTGGTTGTGTCAGTGCTGCTGCAGAAAGAGCCCAGCCCCAGGTGAGCACAGGCACCTTTCAGGAGCTGTGCAGAGCGATGGGGGCAGCCCTGAGTCTCCTTTTCCCCAGGCTGAGCACCCCCAGCTCCCTCAGGGGTTCATCACAGGGTTTTTGTGTTCCCAGCCCCTCTCCAGCCTCCTCTGGGTGCCCTCAACCATCTCAATGTCCCCCCTAAACTGAGGGGCCCTAAAAACCCCTAAAAAGAGCCATAACCCCCCTTTGCCAGGGGCGGCCAGGTGTGCAGAGGGGACAGCACAGCACACAAAGGAGGGACAGCCCAGAGCAGCACGTTTCTCACTGGGCTGGAGCATCACTGAGGAGAATCCACATGCTGCTGGGGATGTTCATTAATCATCCAGCTAATTTGTTTTTACACAGGAGCGCTGACAGCAAACGAATGTTATTGTAGCAGCAGCGCTGCATAATCCCCACTATTATGGGTTTAGCAAACGACTGCTCTGTGTTCGCTGCTGCTTCTTTCTCCATCCAACTGCAATTGTAAATTGTAAATATATCTATTTTTATTCCCATCTGCTGAAAGGAGCGGCCCCACCAGCTGTGGCCGGGGGGATGAAAGGATTGCTGCTGTCTGGTTCCTCCTCCTCCCTCTGGTCCTTATCTCAGGAACATGAGTTGAAATCTGGCCCAGAATTTACTGAGTGTTCAGAGAGTTTTTATGAGGCGATGCTTTCACGGGCTGCTATTGAGAATATGTGCATTTATATCCATGTGCACACGTGGGTTATTGTGGCTGAGGTTATTTCTCCAGTAAATCTCTCTCCCATTTGTACACAATGTGCACAGGCAGCATTCACACGAGAGAGGAAAATAATCCAGTGGTTAAGGTTAACTTGGGATTTGAGAGACCTGGGTTTAATTCTCCCCTCTGCCACAGCCTTCATTTTAGCACACATTATATTTAATACACATTTACAGGTTTATGTCTATATGTTCCATGGAAAGGGCACAGAGGACGTGGTCTGAATTGTCCTTCAAAAGCAGTTCTGAACCCTCACTAGTCCTGGTTTTTGGGGGGAATCCATGTTCAGCAAAGGGTTTGGATGAGCTTTGACCCTCGTGGAACAGGGACAGGCTTGGACACGTCCTTCAGGCCAAGAAAACCCCACCCAGCCTTTCCTTTCTGCCATGGTGGCTGGAATAGATCTTGGAATCATGGAATGGTTTGGGTTGGGAAGGGACCTTGAATCCCATCTCCTTCTACTCCTTGCCATGGCAGGGACACCTTCCACGATCCCAGGTTGCTCCAAGCCCTGCCCAACCTGGCCTTGGACACTTGCAGGGATGGAGCAGCCACAGCTCCCTCCCACATCCCACAGGGATGGGCAGTCCAAAGGGAAGGGGCGACCCCAAACAATGAAAAGGGAAGGGGCGACCCCAAACAATGAAAAGGGAAGGCGTGACCCCAAACAATGCCCAAACTCTTTCACAGGACCCGAAGTAAAGCCAAGGAATTCTTTTCCTCCCTCTCACTCTGCTCTTCTCCTGGATCCTTCACAGAGCCAAAACTCAGGACAAATTTTGTCTAACTGCTTTACCATCATAGCAAAGTGGAGGTCAGGGAGCAAAACTGGGTCAAAATTCAACCCCACATGATTTTAAAGCATTTCAAGTTTAACTCTAGGAATGATTTTGAAACAGATGGGCACCTGGTCTT
>NW_005054712.1:160228-164728 GCF_000277835.1 Geospiza fortis | reverse complement strand
CACATCAGCAGGAGATTCACCAGATTCAGAGATCTTCGCCAGATACCCTCAAGGAACCTGCCTTACATTCCACCAGCCTGTTTATTCAGCTGCTCCATGATGGAACAATTGTCATGGCTATAATGGTCTCGTTCCTTCTTTCTTCCCAGTTTTAACCCTGAACTCCAGAGGTACCCAATGAACCATTAAAAGACTCATTCTTACCTGCACAGAAGGCATGGCCCAGGGAAAATATTGTATCTGGCACACTCTCTCCCAACAGCAAACTGATAATATCTATGTCGTGCACAGCAGCATTGTAAAATATTCCACCTGGAAGAACCAAAACTGGGCATTAATGTTTCCATATTGAAACCCACAGCCACTTCAGAATTGCACAGTGATGGTATAAAAAGCCCCCACAGTGAAGAACCTAATAAAGGGACAAAAAAAACCACACAGAAATGAAGTTTGGTAAAGAAAACACTCCTCAACAAATGCTCCTCCCCATGGATCTTAAGGCTATACAAATCCAGGGGAATTCCCACAGAATACAGAGACATTTCCAGCACAGGTTTTGGATCAACCTCATCTGATTATGGTGTCTCTGCCCATGGCAGGGGGTGAAACAGATGAGCTTAAAGGTCCTTTCCCACCCAAACCATTCCACAACTCTGAGTGAAGCCCAGACCCTTCAGCAGGGAGCTGCTGGGTACCTGAGGCTTTCAGCAGGCCCAGGGAGGCTGCAGGATAGAGGCTGCTGATGGTTGATATCCGGTGGATCCTGCCCAGGGCCCGGCTGTCCCGCACCTTCTTGTACAGGAACTGCAGGGCTGGGTCAAAGCGCCTTCCAAGGGAAACAAGGATAAGGTTGTTAGGAAAATTAACCCACAAACATCAGAGGTTTATGTCCAAAAAGGAGTCAGAGGAGTCCTTTTTACTTTATTTGAATAAAGGGAGAGGCCATGGGGCATTCCCCTGGGATCTCTCCAATTTTTGGAGGATGCAAACTCCTTTTCATCTCAATTTCTCAACCACATTTCCCTTCTCTCTTTCCCCATTGGCTGAGGTACTTGAGAGGTTCAGACTTCCCAAAACACCTGATACCGAAGATTTCCCTCTAATGTATAACCCTCCCTTTTAATTTTTAATTCTTATGGAATTTAGGGGGTTTTCTTCCCTACTGTTTCTTTCATCTTTCAATGTCTAATTTCACTAATCAGCAAACTTAAAAGTTTATTTGTAAAAGCAAATATCTTTTTCCATTCACTAATCAGTGGAATCCTTCCCATTGTTTATTTTCTGTCCCAGTGCTAGTTTTATCTACCAGCTTGTTTGGAAAGACAAATCTACTATTCCTCTCAAGGAGAAACCAAGCTGATTTGAGGACCAAGTCAGGAAAGCCTGAGGAATCAGTGCTGCTTCCAGACATGGGATTTTATCAAGAATAAATCACAGGAAAACCACTGGTCTTACTTGTAGAACCCACACACAAGTGGCCTCCCACATCTGTCAGCCTCATCGAAACAGGTTTCTGCTGTCTGTCTGTCCAAGCTGGGCAGCCCCTCGCAGAACACACCTTTACCTGTGCAAAACAGGACACACACAGGGCTCAGGGGAGACACAGCTGCACAAAACACCTTGATCTTGCAGTAACAGCTCATTACATTTCTGGTTTTGATGGCATTTACCCCCTTCTGCCTGCCTGCTGTGGTTTCAGCTGTCCCAGGGGTGGGACTGTTTTGGTGACAGCTTTCCTGTGAGTCCTGGTGGGATTTTAGGATGAGACACTGCCCAGTCATACTGGGACCAGCATAGCACAAATCCCACTGGTGTCCAGCCATTAACATCAGCAGGGATCTCAGTCACTTTAATTACACAATTTGAGAGCCTGCACAGCTCCAGGGCTGCTGCTGAAACACAAACACACTCACAAGTGCACATCAACGGGCACAGGGAAAAGCTGAATGTGCAGCTGCTCCTCTCACCTGCTCGTAAGGCATCTCTTACCATCTCAGGGGCTTTGTCAAGTGGGGAACAAATAATGGCTCCAGAAACTCTGCAGGAATCAAGAGAGATCTTCAGTAAGGACAAGGTTTTCACGAGATCAAACAATGCTCAAAAGCTCTATTTGGTTACAGCTAAAAAAAACCTAATACCCCATTGCTCTGGAAGAGCCAGCTGGGTTATAGAAGGAACTCAGTGCCTGCTTCAAGGATGAAATATAGTGACACACATAGGTTAAAATCACAAGTGGCACAAAGGAATTGCACTGCTTTTCCTGTATCTTCAAGGAGAAAGCCTTTTAAATGTTTCCTTTAAAAAGGATTTAAATCCCGACAGTTAACACACACAGAGAAATCCGAAGTATTTATGTGGTAGAGCTGCTGATCAATGCATCTTAGCTTCCTGTGATTCTTTATTTTTTAATGTCAAATATGCCTTTCCTAAAAGCTCTGCCTTTTGCTCCTGCAATATTTTAGACCTGACAGCAACAGCACTTCAGTGATGTTACAGTTGTTCAGTTCAAATGCCACAATCCTCCCTATATACACCAACCCTTGCTTATCTCCAGAGCTCCAAGAGCCACCAAACTCAGCTGACTGCTCTGAGACAGGGAAACTGGCAAGCAGCAGGGAAGGTGCCACTTATTATTGCTCTGTGGGAATGGAGGAAAATGTTGGGTTTTTTTTAATTTCTTAACAAACTGCCTGTACCTAAACACCTCCAAGTTTCCATTAATCTGGGTATGCAAGCCCAGTTAAGCTTCTCAGAGACTCCTGAAAGACCCATGGGTAGGTGACAAAAGGGTCCTTCATTCCCACACGGATGGCCAGAGGCACAGTCTGGGACTGCTACAGAATTTCCTAGAGGGGAAGGCAAGGCTTGGATGGAACCCTCCAGCCTAAGAAGAGCCACATGCAGAAGCTGGTGGCCCTAGGCACAGTCTGGGGCTGCTACAGAGTTTCCCAGAGAGGAAGGCAAGGCTTGTGTGGAACCCCCTGCCCTGGTCAGTACCGCGGATCGCTGAGTGCGATGGTGGCATCCTGCTGCCGCAGCACCCTGGTGCCAGCCGGGACCTTGGCACCAAAGGCACGTTCCACCTCCTCCAGCTGATCCTCCACCACATACAGCAGGCAGCAGCCAGTTTCCTCCAGCAGGCTTTGCAACAAGGCTGTGCTCACGAGCCCTGCGCCGAAGAGCACGAGGCCGCTGCCACCATGGCATGAGGGGGGTGTCGGGCTGTTGGAGGCATCAGGTGCAGACCCACTTTGGCCAAGAGGTGCAATCCTGGTGTGGAAGGTGGCCAGCGGTGAGGGGTGGCTGGCAGAGGTGGAGGGTGTTGGGTTGTCCCTGTGTGTGGCAGGGATGGGGTGGTGGGGAACCAGCAGCTTGTGGCAGGAGGGAGGGGAGGGGACCATGCTGTAGCCGGTGCTGGAACCAGTGGGGACGAGGAAGGAGGGATGGGAGAGCACAGAGGGCACGTCGAGTGGCAGGGGCAGGCTCAGGCTCAGGCTGGAGTCGGGACCTGCAGAGCTGAGGAGAGAGAGATCAGAGGATCAGAGTATATCTTGAGCTGGAAGGGACACACAAGGATCATCAAATCCAACTCTTGAGAACACCCTGCATAAGAACGCTCCATGAATGCCACCATATGTTGTCCAAATGCTTCCTGAGCAGGGTCAGGTGAGGCAGATAATTAAAGAATCATTAAGGTTGGACAAGACTTCCAAGCAGGGCAAACCTTTGACTGAACACCTCCTTGCCAATTAAACCACAGCACTAAGTGCCACCCACAGCTCCCTCAGCCACTCCTCATAGCACCGACTCCCCAGCCCCTTCCCCAGCTCCATGGCCTTCTCTGGCCACACTCCAGCCCCTCAATATCTGTTTTGTAGTGAGGAACAGAACTGGGCATGGCACTTGAGGGGCCTCAGCAGTGCCCAGCACAGGGGGACGGGCACTGGTCCAGCTGGGGACACTGTTCTGGGGTCGGGTGGGGCTGAGATGGGGTGGGTGAGGCAGGGAAAGGCAGGATGAACCCGAGCAGGGGTCAGTTGGGTGAGACTGAAATAGGGTGGGTGAGGCAGAGAAGGGCAGAATGAGCCCAAGCAGGGGTCGGTCGGGTAAGGCTGGAATAGGGTGAGTGAGGCAGGGAAGGAAGGGCACGATGAGCCCCAGAAGGGGTCGGCCGGGTAAGGCTGAGATGGAGCGGGTGAGGCAGGGAAAGGCCGGGTGAGCCCGAGCAGGGGCAGTCGGGTGAGGCTGAGATGAGGCAGGGAAAGGCCGGGTGAGCCCGAGCAGGGGTCGGTCGAGTAAGGCTGAAATAGGGCGGGTGAGGCAGGGAAAGGCCGGGTCAGCCCGAGCAGGGGCAGTCGGGTGAAGCTGAATGAGGCAGGGAAAGGCCGGGTCAGCCCGAGCAGGGGCAGTCGGGTGAGGCTGAGATGAGGCAGGGAAAGGCCGGGTGAGCCCGACAAGCGGTGCGTCCCTCACCGGAGCCCCGGGGCGCGCAGACCGAGC
>NW_005054712.1:159105-159941 GCF_000277835.1 Geospiza fortis | reverse complement strand
AGTCCCGGGCGATGGAAGCCGATGACTCGCAGGGATCAGAGCTCGCCGAAACCATGGGACAGCTCCAGCAGGAGCTGCGGAAAGCCAAGGATGACCACAAAATGGCCATAGGTACCGCGGGAGGTGCCCAGAGCGCAGCTTTACCTGACTAGGTCTCATTCAGTTCGGCTCCTTTCACACTGGAAACATTACAGGGTGTCGCTCACGGGCTGAAAAGCTGCTTGTTTTGAGAACACTTTCTTTCTGCCCTTGGAAGTTAAGAACATGAGAAAACCCAGCATAGAAAGCGCTGAGCAGAGTGGCAAAGCAGGACTCGAGGTGCCCACTCTGCACGTCCTCAGAGCAGCGCCCACCACAAAGCCAGGCTGTTTAATACACATGGAATAACAGAATGGTTTGGGTTGGAGGGACCTTAAAAATCAGCCAGTCTCGCCCCTGCCATGGGCAGGGACACATTCCACTATCCCAGGGTGCTCCAAGCCCTGTCCAGCCTGGCCTTGGACACTTCCAGGGATGGGGCAGCCACAGCTTCTCTGGACACTCTATGCCAGGGTCTCACCACCCTCACAGGGAAGAATTTTTTCCATATATCCACTCTAACCCTGCTCTCTATCAGTGTGAAGCCATTCCCCCTTGTCCTGTCACCCAGGACCTTGTAAACAGTCTTTCTTGTCAGCTCCTTGTGGTACTGGAAGGCCACATTTAAGTCACCCTGAAGTGAAACTACCTTTTCTTCTCCAGGCTGTACAAACCCACAAACCACATTATCACCCAGAATTACTGTGGCTGCAGCATTAATGTGACCCAAGTCTGGCCCCAGACTGTTCCCACAGTGG
>NW_005054712.1:152951-159095 GCF_000277835.1 Geospiza fortis | reverse complement strand
CAGCAGGGATGTGCTTTGCTGAGTACTCTCCCACTTTACAGGTGCCATCTCTTCCTTGCAAAGACAGATGGAGATCCAAGAATCTGAGCTTCGGAAAATCAGATCTGAAAAGGAATTGCTCCAGAAGCAGCTCAGAGAGAGGGAAGTCCAGCTCCAAGCTGTGTCTGACAAGGTATGGCCCAAGAGCGTAGTGGCCATGGCTAGCAGGAGACACAGCAGCTGGGAATTTGGGATTTTTGCAACATGTCCCTCTCTCATAGGCAGGAGGGGCACCTGTAGCTGTGAAACTGAACTGTAAAATATTCTCCTTCCAGTTTTGCAGCCTGACAGAAGAACAGAGGCAGGAAGAAGCAGTGGTGATGATGGAGGAGGAGAACCAAAACCTTCAACAGGTGAATTTGAGCAAAGCCTCTGCAGAAAAGTCTGGTGTTTGCTGCTTCACTGGGCTGGTTTTAGGGCTGGTGGAGTTTGGCATATAAAACCCCCACTCAATCCAAGTAGTTTTAGAGAAAACACCAAGTAACAACAGCTACCACTACTGGTGAGATTGTCAGCCCAGAGATTCTGCCCAGGCAACATTTGGACCAAATAGTGGGAAAATGAGGCCAAACTTGCTCACTTTCTTCTCCCCAGTGACAGCTGGATTCCTGTATCTGCTCAGGTTGTTACAGAACAGGAACTCCAGCTGGCTGAGCAGAACAAGCTCATCAGTGAGCTACAGGGGACAATCAGCCAGCTGCAGGCTGAGGTTGTGACCACCCGCCTCCACCTCCTGGAGCAGAAACAGGCCCAGAAGGAGACCCAGAGCCAGTTTGAGGCACTGCAGCACACGGAGCTGCAAACCAGAGTGGCACTGGAGCTCATCAGCAGCAAGGTAAGCGTGGCCTCTTCCACCTCAGAGCCCTGTCTCCCTCTTGGGACACACTTGGGAATCTCAATCCATTTGCTCCCTAGCTGTGGAGCAGGCAGTTCTTGTGCCACTTAAAAAGAAAAGAGACCTCAAGTACCAGAAACTCTTGAGAAAGGTGAGTTCAGGTCAGGTTTCTAACATCCTTCCAGACCCAAGGTAACAAGAACCACCCTTAAGTCATCTCCTGCAGGCAGATGTGCCTGGTGCCAGGGGAAGAGCCTTGGCCCACCCAGACCCACATGATTACCACAGCACTTTCAGTGAAGCCCAACCTTCCTGTAATTTCATATAAACACTTCACAGTCTCTGTAAATCAGTGCAAATGCCAAGGAATTGCACATAAAGCCTGAACACACCTGCTCTCCTCTTTTATCCAAAGTTTGAAAGGTATAGAAACAAAATAATCCAGGCTACATTCAGCGTGGAGGGCATCCAGGACCCCCAGGGCGAGCTCACGGATGATGAATTGCTGGAGGCAATGCAGGTATGTGGCTCTTCCAGACAGCTTCCAGCAGCCAGGAAGGGACTGCTGAGGTAAGAGGACACTTTGCAGTGCTGTTCCCAGCCTTCCCATCTCTTCATATATGGCTGATTTTCAGAAACTCTTTAACGAGCGGACGGAGTTCCAGCAGATGCTGAAGAACAAGAGCAGCAGGACATCCCTGCTCAGCAGTGGCAGCAGCACAGCATCACCAGCAAGGAGAAGGAAATCCTCCAGGATGGAAAAGCTCTGATGGCTGAGCCAAAACCCATCACCAGCTGAGGCTCTGGGCTCTCAGCTCGGAGCTGGTGCCTTACAAGAGATTAAACTCATTTTACTGACACCAAGTTCTGTGGGAGTATCTGATTCAATTGTTTCAGCCAACTCAGAGCACAAGTCTGAAGTCCTTGGTCTGTAGTAACACTTGACTTCCCAGAGAAGCCTGAAGCACAAGGATGGCTTGGCTACAGGCAGCTGGGCAGTGTATAATTCCCATTTTAGCCTTGGGAAGTTTCTAAGTGACCTGACTGAACATCCCCCAGTGCCAAAACGAGGGACAGTGCCAGGGCTGCAAAAGCTGTTTTATTTTTCCATTCCATGTGCAAGTCCCAACATGGGGATGTATCTGACAAAGCAGCAGTTCAGTTAGAGCTCTGAGATATCATTTTTACCAGAAAAGAGTCAGTCTGGGGGTCACAATGGCTTAGAGAGAGGTGTGAGTGCACACCAGTGCTTCACCCACACATATAGGTCACCCAGAGATTGCCAGACAAGAACTGCTCCAACTGCCTGTATTTTGGAAGGCAAAATTATGTGGGTGGGGCAGAAATCTCCAGGAGGGTCACTCTGGGCATCAGTGCCTGTAATCTGAGGGACAGGGAGTTCAGCAGTGTCAGCTGGAGGCAGCTCTGAATGGCCCTGGACCTCCTCAGCAAGAACAAAGCCAGTGCTCAACCACAGTAACTCTCTGGGCACACACAAGGTCACCACAATTCCCACAGGGATGGAGGATGGCCCTGAAATGCACTGGGACACACAAACCCTGCAGCTGACTCAACAAATCCCTTAAAAATGGAAGCTGTGCTCATGTCTGAACACAAAAACCGTCACTTTAAAATGCATCCCTCAAGTTCTGACAGCAATTAAATGTTCACAGCTACTCCAGGTAAAATTCTGCAGAACAAGATGCCAGCAAAGTGCTTTGGCACTCAGACTCCAGGTTGTACCCAGCAGAGGACCTCAGTTCCACACTGTCTATTACTGCATTTCTCTGCTGCCACAATAATGATCCAGATGAAACACCAGGAGGAAAAAGTGATCTTGCAGAAAAATGTGACTGTGCTTGTTTTAAACATTGTAATGATGTTCTCTACTGCATTCTGACATCCAACAGCTTCTCTGCCTTCAGCCCATGTTTGAAGATGCTGCTCTTTTGCACAGGTGATCTCTGTTAACGATGAAAGATCCCATTTCTCCTTGCTGTAGCTCATCAAACTCTGAAGCCATTGCTTTCCCAGCAGGATGCTCCACATCTTTTCTTTAAAAACCCAAACCATCTCACTGTGCACCAGGTTGTGTTGTTGAATATATGTAAAAAAACCCAAATAAAGGCAATGGAATCGTCTCTCAGCTCAGGCAGCTGCTAACGGATCACAGTCAGCAGAGAGGACACTGTGGCCAGGTCTGTTTTGGAAGGATAAAGTACTTTCAAGTTCCCATCCGTGTCCACCACTCGCACCTGCTCCACCACCAAGGGCAGGTTCAAATTCCCTGGTCCACAGAGAGCATCCGATTCCATATCTGAGCCAGAGCCTTCCTTGTTCTCCAAGGCAGATCTGTTCAGCTCTGCAATTTTCTGTTAAAAGCAAAGTACAGAGAACAACATCAATTCTGTGGCAGAGAATTGAGAGAGGGAGTAACAATACTACTAAAATACAAATCAGCTTCTGTGTTCTTCTCAATGCATGTGAGTAATGACACATTTGGTAGGAGCCTCCCCCAAGAACAGAAGAATATTTTCCTGAACTCCCTACCAGGATAAGGGTGTCCATCACATCTTTGCAGATCTGTAAACTGGTATCACTTGTCACTTCCAGAAACAGGTCCCGGGTCTCTTTTCTAATCTGTAAGAGTTTCAGAGAAGAAGCAAGTCAGGAGTCAGAACAGCTTACCCACAACCCTTGGACATATCCCAGCATACAGAGCTGAAGGCTTTCACTCTGTTTAATCAGGAGCAAAAGCTCTGCTGTTCTTTACAAATCAAAAGCCATATTATTGCCCTTCCAAAGCCTTTGCACAGGCTGGCTGGTGCTTTGGAACAGATTTCCAGAGGTAAAACTGTAACTCCCAGATACCTCTCAGTCTGACAGCGGAGCCCATATAAACTGTAAGAGTTTATACTGAGACTACAAGCACAAGTTTCACAGAACTGTGTATGTCTTTGAGTTAAACATTTCTTGATAGAAAGAAACACTGCTTAATTATTGATGTATTTCCATGAATGGGAAGTACCTTTGTTTTCTCACTATTGGTTATTGGTGGGAAGGAAATCACAGCACCTTCAGCATCCACCAGGCACGGGTAGTTGTCTTTGCCATCCAGCAGCTGCAGGTACCTGCCACGAGAAACAAAGCAGCAAGAAGTGAGTGACAGAGAGAGCAGCTGGACACAAGGGCAGGAAATAGTGACAAAAAGGAATCAGTGTGTGATCCCAGCACAGGGCAGGGCCACACACTGCCTTACAGCCCATCTGCTACTACGTCAAGTTGACCTCATCTCTGATTCCCTCAGCTCACAGCATGTGCACCACACACCCTTCAATCCCCTCTGCTTCACTTCTACCTGCTGTTCTAAACACATCTGTCACATCCCCAGTGCAGTCACCTAAATGTATGTGGGAAAACCACAACAAGGCACTGACTTGTGCAGCCCAGAGACGTTCTGACGCTTCTTCTGCTTCCGCTGCTCCTCAGCCTCCAGCTGCAGCTGGCGGAGAAGGTCCTTTGCCTTGATCTCCTTCCGACCCAGGGGCGTGATCTGCACCACACAGGAAAACAATTTTAACTGAATTTCACTCAAACCCCAGGGTTACAACACTCCTCTGTAAGCAAGTCAATAATTAAACAATATTCCTGCATGTTGTCATGCCTTTTTCAGCATGGAAATACTTTCCATTTCACATGGACTGCTGTAACACCCACTTGAAAAACAAGCTCAGTCACTAGTACTAAACCAGGCATCTGGTACAGCAGGACAGCAAGGAAATCTGTGCAACATCTAAAGTTCCTGGAGTTTTTTTCTAGGTTCTATGGGGTAAGAAAGCACCCTTAAGCCCTACCTTGAGCTCGTCAGGAGGTTGAACATCATATGTCAGAGGAGCTTTGACCAGCTGCAAGTCATGGGTGGCAATGGTGGCCACTGTGCGCTTCTCACAGATGTCCTCGTGCAGCTTGGTCTGAAACATAAAGGATGCCACCAAAATAGATCAAAAAGTCAACGTGATTTATCCCTTCTATGTGCAGATTCTTCTGTATTTAATGTTGGCAGCACTACCAGCCAGGGGACTAAAACAGAGCCCTTCCCTTCACCTGGATCTCCGTTACAGCCCAAATGCAAGGGTAGCAAAGCCTGACAACATGTGACACATTTCTCTACAGGGAAACCAAATTTTAAGTCAGAAAGCAATCCCAAATACTCAAACCTTGCAACCTGAAAGCAGCTCCCACCTGCCACCTAAGGGACAGGTGAGCAGCAGGCCCAGGAACAGGTCTGTGGGCAGGATACCTTGGTCAGAAAGTTGGGTGTGTAACACAGTTTTAACAGATCAGGGACGCTGGAGCCAGTCCAGGGGATTTAGCTTTTAACAGGTTCCACAGCACTAACAAGCTGCTGTTACAGTCACAACACAAATGTGAGTGCGTCCATTGCCCTCATGGGAATACCTGAGCTCTGATGGGTCCTTCCAAAAACCAGTTCTGCTGATTTCAGACTGACTGGGCATGTGCTGCTGGCAGGGACAACTCACCCTGTAGCCTCACACCTGCTGGGTGAAGAGCTCACCTAAAGTTTCCAAACTCATCTGCTGGAAGAGGCCTACAACAGTCTATTTCCAACTCTGCCAGCAATATTCCCATTCCAAATGAGTACCACGAGGCTGCAGCTGTTACCTGCATGGTCAGGAACCTCTTGAGAGCATTGCCTGGCTTTAAGTTCACTCCTTTCAGCACACAGCACACGATGAAGGCTCGCACATCCTTGACACCCGGGCTCACTTTGACCACCAAAGGCGCTGGGTTCTCAGAGACGTGCAGAACCTTCACCAGCAGCTTGCTCGCCTCTTCCACCTCATCCTGCTCCCCATCCCCGCCGTCCTTCTTCTGCTGCTTCTCCCTCTTCTTCTTCCTGACATCCTCTCTGCCACTCTCAGCCTTCCCCTTCCCACGTCCCCCGGCCCGTAGGTACTCCAGAATGGCCTTTGTCTGGCACCCATTGACCATCTTCTCCAGCCGCTTGTCCCTCAGTTGGTTGCCCCTGAAGTTGGCCTCCTTCAGGCGGGGGCAGTCGGCCAGTGCGGCGGGCAGCTCCCGCAGCTGGTTGTTGGCCACGTCCAGGCTCTGCAGGAGACAGAGATGGGTCAGGGCTGTGCCACAGGGACGCTCTGGAGGAGACAGGGGTGGGACAGTCAGGGGTGCGCGATGGGGACCCTCTGGAGGAGACAGAGATGGGACGGTCAGGGGTGCGTGATGGGGACCCG
>NW_005054712.1:151398-152231 GCF_000277835.1 Geospiza fortis | reverse complement strand
TACTGCTCCTGGATGCAGCGATACCTTAAACAAGGGTAAAACACGGGACCGCATCCTGCTGAGCCGCGGGTCTGCCCCAGCGGTGGCGCACAGGTCCAGGCACAGCTTACACAGGTGAAGTTCACACACGTACAAGTCACAGGTCCAGTTACAGCACACACATGTGCAGCTCACACACATACAGCACACACTGGTACAAGTCACACAGGTCTAATTACAGCACACACACGTACAGCTCACACAGCTACAGCACACACAGGGAGAAGTCATGCAGGTCCAGTTACAGCTCACACATGTACAGGTCCAGATCCAGCTCACACACATACAGAGCACACTGGTACAAGTCACACAGGCACAGCTCATGCAGGTCCAGGCACAGCTTACACATGTACAGGTCCAGATCCAGCTCACACACATACAGCACACAATTGTCACACACTGTCATGGCTGGTACAGGTCCCACAGGCAGGGCTCACACAGGTACAGCACTCACAGGTGCTGCAGGAACCACAGCCTCACACCACTCTGTACCCATTTATTTCCATTGTGGAAAATGCAGACGTACCCTCCAGACTGGCTAAAGTAATTTATTAAATATGTGCAATAAAAATAACTGACATTTAACACAAGTGACTCCTTTTCCTGATAAAATCTCCCAGATTTCAATATGTGATCTGCTCATCCAGCACTTAGGAACATGCAATCAGTATAAATTGCTCTCTTGGGGTAGCGGAACACCAAGAGGTCTTTTGGGATGAGATCAACTCCTGCACAGATGGACAGGGGCTGCGCTGGAACCATCTCTGCAGTGACACATGAAAACACCTCAGCTG
>NW_005054712.1:137344-151347 GCF_000277835.1 Geospiza fortis | reverse complement strand
CTACTGAAGCCCCACTGTTGCCAAATCCAGGCTCCAATCCAACACTTTGCAGCCTTTCTTTCACTGCCCAGACCCACACCTGTGCAAGAGATTTTCTCTGGAATATTTTGCTCAAGACTTGGTGGCACAGCACCAAACCTCATGGTGTTTTTCACTCCAGTGTTTATTCTGCCATTGCAGCAAAGCCAGGTTGTTAATTAAGGAGCAATCCCAGTAAATTCACCTTTAAACACAACACTGGTGGTACTACTGTACTCCAAAAGGTCCTTTCACATTCCAAAAAATTGCTATTTTATCACCACTAATAATTTCCTTATTGTACCACAGAGTAGTTTTCATCCTTACACCTCTGAGCAAGATCAATGGCTATTTTGAGATATTTATTATTTATTTAGCACAGAGAATCAGGCCCTCAAATAGGAACCCATGTCACCAAAGGGAAAATAAAAATACCTATATACATGTTCCTAATGTGTGTATAAATATTGAAATATGTATTTGGAAGAATTAGAGAAACAATTTATACAAAGAATTTTGAAATCCAAGCACACTGATCTGCCTAGAAAATCCGTAAGCTGGTATGCAGGCTGCAGGCAAACTAGAAAAACTGTATTACAAAATCAGCTCTATATACAAAACAACACCACAAAGTCACTCTATGGGAGCAAAAACCCCCAAATTTCCCCTCATATTATCATGACCACTCATTCCTGTGCCCATGGTACCAATTCCACACTGGAAAGCAACAGCTGGAATGTTAAAGAGAGAATGTTAGAGATGGGAGAATGGCTGCTTTGGTACAAAGCTTCATGCCTTGGTCTTAATAGACTTTGTCTCTCTGAAGCTGTTCAAGAAATGTGCTCCAGTCTGTGGATGGTTATTTTAATCAATATCTAACTAGAGAAGCTCAGTATTTGAGCTGAAAGTGCACTAAAGCAGGCAAAAAGGACTAAATTTACTAATTCAAGCTCTTCAGGGCCCAACAAAGATAATTTTTCATTTCTGTAAGGGGCCACTTCTTGGGGATACAGACTTGGAGGGTTTAGTTTAACCCTCCTGCCAAGTGGGCTCCTAAGGCACTTGGTGCACAGTGAGAGGCTGCAATGTCCTGTCACCTCCTGCACAGTGGCACAACCAGGAAAACATCCAGCCAGCCCTCTGGCTTTTCCATTTGGTGCAAATTCCTGGGGTTGAGCAGTGCTTTGGGTACAGCTCTGCTGCCTTTAGAACTCTAAATCTGACACACACACAAGGTCAGGCTTCCCCCACGTGTGGCTCGTGTTCCTCAAGCACCAGGAAACAGACTTCTCCCCCCTGACATAATTAATGTCTTTGAACCCATTAAATCACTGACATGGGATTGGAAAGGAGAGGACAGCTATCTGTCAAAATAATGTTTTTGTCCCAGAACATTTGGTATTTCCAACATGAGCATTCCTAGCAAAGCAAAGCCCAGTGCTGCAGTGACAGCAACGCCATGGGGATCACACCAGGCACTGCTCAAGGCTAAAAACAACCCACACAAAAGATGATACAAGTTGCCTACAATTTTTAAATAGCTCAGAAAAGCCATGTGCCCAGTTATTCAGACAAAGAAAGAAATACTTGTCCTGTCATCGCTTTGAGTATGTTTTGCCAGTGTTTTTATTTGGGGCCCCTCGAGTTCTGATCTTGCTTCCTACTGAAGGAGATTGAAACCTTGCTCCTGAAGGACCTGGTCTCCTTAAATAGTGGCCAAATGCTTTGGCTGCAAAGAGAAAAATAGAGATCGTTATTGCACATCTAGTCCTAGGAGTGAATTTAATCCACTGTTTTGATTCCCAAGATCTGTTAAGTCTGAAGGACTGAAGCAAGCAGCAGCTGGCAGGCACTGAGCCTCAGCATATCCCATACCAGCAGTGTCAGACTGAATGGTCAGGGCTCCTTTCCTACCTCTAGGAAATGGCTCTGGAATCAGAGCTTAGCCAGGCAGGATTTGCTTCTGTTTCCAAATTCTAAGCAGCAACAAACTACCAACTGACTGGTGTCTCATTAGCCAGTACAAACAGCAAAGCTGAGGACAGACAGACAGGATTGCGCATCCAGTTTAACACCAGAAAGTGCTGAGTTTAACCCCTATGATTCACTTAGGTCAACTGGAATGGAGAATTCCACAGCTCCTTCCAGGAACCTGGGATAGTGATGTGCAGATAGGAGCAGAGCACAGCTCAGAGCATGTGAACTGAACACACAGCTGACTAGAAAACTCCAAAGTCTGAAGGAGGAAAGGTTTGGAGGCTACTGGCCAAAAGTTCTGGTGCAGCAGGCAGTTTGTTTAACTTCTCTGTTCTGGAAATAAAAGGATTTTCCACGCTTTTCATAAAGGAAACTGTTGGAAAAAAACACCACCTGACATCATCAATGTCTCTTTGATGGTGAAAAAGCTGCACAATGACAAATCTGTCAGGTTCCTGAGTCTGGACTGGAAAGGAAAAGCAGTGCACAGCACTCACTGTTCAGCTCACCCTGTAATTAGGATCAGATTAGCAACCTTTGATTGGACACTAAAAGCTAAATCAGGCTCTGGTTCCCTGTGTCAGCATTCAGGAGCTTTCCAGAACACTGTTCAGCTGATTGTTCTATTCATGGTCATCCTGTTCTGCAGAAAAAATCCCTGAACTGATCAATTTTTCAAATCTGCCAGTTTTCCCCACCATCTGAGCTCGTGTCCTCCTCTGAACATGACTGTTATTGCATGATTTTTGGAATTTGCTCCCAGGCACGCTGCTCCAGCACAAGAACCATCACTTAGCTCACCCAAATGCAAACCAGGAGCTGCACAGACCCAGCTCTTGGGGATAGAACACTTTCCTTAAGCAAAGGCAACACAGTAAAAAGTACAAATGTTATTATCATTAACTGATGTCTTACCAGGATGCACCAGAATGGTTTTGTTCAGGAGGGATGTCCTCCTCTGGTTCATTTTGCAGCCATCTCTGCCCATCAGGTGAGATCTCCAGGCCTGAAGTCAATTACAAAGCAATGATAGCGTAACTCCAGCAAAATTAGCATTAACTGTGTACAGACTTTATATCAACAGCACTTTAATCTGCCTTTTCAAAGTATGAGCTCCTTTCTAGGGAACAGAAATTAATATCTCCATTATTTTAATAGATCTTGAAAGGTCCATCACATTAAACCAACCCACAACAACATCTGCCCAATGTGAAGGGTGGCCTCACCTCTTCTCCAGGAGGAAAGTTCTCATGGCACAAAGGGCAGTGGTTTGCCACATTTTCTGGTTTGGCAGCTGAAATTGTTTGAAAAATAATGTAAGAATTGCAAAGAGACGCTAATTTCAGACATAAGAAGAGAATCTGCAGAGCAAGTAGCATAAAACTACCCCATGTCTAACCCAGATCCTGCCCTGTTACCATTAATTGCCCCCAAAGAAGCCCTGTGTTTAATCATCTTCATCAAAACAAAATCAAAAGGAATTTAAGAATGCAGAATCATATGGATTGGAAGGAACCTTAAGGATCATCCTGCTCCCCCTTGTCCTGTCACTCCAGGCCCTTCCAAACAGCCTGTCTCCACCTCTCTTGTAGCCCCTTCAGCTCCAACTGAAAGGCCACAATTAGGCCACCCCAAAGCCTTTTCTTCTCCAGGCAATCCCAATTCTCTCAGCCTTTCCCCACAGCAGAGGTGACCCAACCTTCTGATCAACCTGGTGCCTCCTCTGAACTCACTCCAGAACAGGGCCATGTCCCTTCTGTGCTGGGATAGTGCTTCATCTACAGGGATATGGAAGAGATTTCCCAGTCTTCTCACTCACCCTCCCAACACACATCCACAGAGGCCAAGCACCAGAAAACTCAGGCATTCATCCCATCCTGAGGATTTACTCAGATCCCTGAACCTGACTTGCCAAAGATCCCTGGTGTTTGAAATCTGAACCTCTGATGTTCCACCTCCCTGTCTGGAGCTACTCACGATTGCAAATCCTGCTCTTTATGTGTCTGGGCAGCTCGTCCCTGGGCACGGCCTCTCTGCAGCGTGGGCACCTCCCAAAGCTGTCCCTTTTGTCACAGTCAGTCAGCAGGTGCTCTGTCAGGCTGCAGATCTCCAGCATCTGCAACACAGGCAGCAAGGTTTGTGCTGAGCAAGCTGAGATGGGATTCATCAGCTCAGCCTCACCTTCCAAAATGACAAAGGGAAAATTTCATTTCGGTCCAGTGATTAACTCATTTTCTTTTGGTGTTCTTTCCTAAAAGCACTACCCAAATCATGTGGGTGTGTTCAGAATTCACCTGCCCATGTGTTAAATATCTTGCACATCTAAACCAGCCAGCAAGGTTTGTGCTGAGCAAGCAGAGATGGGATTCATCAGCTCAGCCTCACCTTGCAAAATGACAAAGGGAAAATTCAATTTCAGTCCAGTGATTAACTCATTTTCTTTTGGTGTTCTTTCCTAAAAGCACTACCCAAATCATGTGGGTGTGTTCAGAATTCACCTGCCCATGTGTTAATATCTTGCAGTAATAAATATCTTGCATATCAAAACCAGAATAACAGCAGTCCATGTCTCAGCAGCTCTGGGAAGCTCAGTCTGACCTGTTTGCAGTGCTCACAGCGGGTTAACATGGGGCAGTGCTTCCAGTAATGCAGATCCAACCCTTCCTCAGTGAAGGACTCGTTCCTTTCACCACAAAAAATACACAAGCTGAGAAAAAAACCACAAACATCAGCGACATCAGAGAGAAATAGATGAGCCCTGTTCCTTCTGTTCCAAGCTATTCTCAAACACACCCAATATATTGAAGAGTTTCTTTTCCCTCTGTAGAGCTGAGCTTAGAATGGGGCAGGTACTGGGTTGTAATTTAGGGTAAATACAACTATAGAGCATTTTTTTTTAGAGAATGATTAATTCTACAAAAGTTCTGAGAGCACCTCACCAAAACTGGCTTTCCTGGCTCCAGAATTTCCAAGGGCTTCTTCTATGCCCTCCCCCTACAACACCCAGCAAAGCCCCACCATATTTTTCCCCTATTTCACACTGGCAGCTGAACATTAAACTGTGGCTATTTCATAGCCCACAAGCAAATACTCAGGAAAAAAAAAGTACAAAGTCACACTATCCAAGAACTTCAAAGAAAAGCACCCAGGATTGCCTGGTGATCATTTCAAATCTGTTAGAAGAGATTTTAGTCTTTATTGTTTCACTGCTGAAGGAATTAGCTTTGATCTACTGGAAAAATGTTATTACTGTTAGGAACTCACAGGTGACACCAAGGGCTTAAGGTGATTAGAGGCTCATCTCACTTACTTATCCAGGTAATTTGCAACAGAGGAAAGTTCCTCCTGAATATTTCCTGCTGTAGCTTCATATACCTGGTAACCTGTAAGGAGAGAACTATTAAACCAAGATCACATTTTAATTAATCTACATTTCTTAACTCTTATTTCAAACTACCTACCTTGATTGTCTCTCTTCTGAAAATAAGATTCTTTCTCCTATCAAACAAAGAAATTTAACTCAGATATTTGCCTTCCAGAGAGAAAGGGAACACACTATATTCTGATTTCTGTCTGGAACTTAAAATTTAGCAGAGCCAATGCACTACAACATTTGTTCTTCTGGTTCTAGGGCAAATCACTTGTATTAAGGTATTATTTTATATTATAAAGGTATTATTGCTTTATTATAAAGGTATTATATTGTTTATATTTTGGTATAAAGATATTATATATTATTGTATTATAAAGGTATTATTGTTATATTATAATAAAGAATCCAAATTTTACACTATGTTAGGAGGAACAACACCCCAGATTTTAAGCTGGACTGCTGAGGAGAAAAGTCACCCAGGGTATGTCTAGAGCTTCTCACTCTTTTTAATAAGACAACACCAGTGCTCATTATCTAAGTCCATGATATCCAAGGAGCAAAGGATCAAAACAACCTTAAACTGCAACATGCTCACCTCTTCATCTTCAAGCTCTGCTTGTAATACTAATTTGAGAGCTGCTGGGTGGCCTTTTAGAACTTTCATTTCTTCCTTTGTCTGTTTCTCTGCTTCTGTTGCTGTTTTTCTCTGTGCCTGGCAGGAAAGAGTCACAAGTTTTCATTATTATCCTTTTAGCCTTCTGTGAGTATCCTCTCTGTATTCTTTAGTATAGTATAGTATTCTTTAATATAATATAGTATCATAAATAATAAACAGGTCATTGTTTCATTGGTTTCATGTGAATTGTTTTGACTTATTGACCAATCAGGGCCAAGCTATGTCACGGCTCTGGAAAGAGTCACGAGTTTTCATTATAATCTTTTTAGCCTTCTGTCTGTATCCTTTCTGTATTCTTTAGTATAGTTTAGTACAGTATTCTTTAATATAATATAGTATTATAAAGTAATAAATGAGCCTTCTGAGAACATGGAGTCAGATCCAACATTCCTGCCTTTGTCTGGGAACCCTGTAAATACAATCCACCATATCTGAAGTGGCCCTGTAGGTTCTGCCTTTCCTTACATACCCTCACTTCACTTTCAGAAGATTTCCCATCGATTTTGGCAAAGCCCTCAAAGAGAGTTTTGTAGCGCACGGTCCTGCGGGCGCCAGCGTTGTCCAGAGGGAAATATTCCAGCACAGCTGCCCTGTGCTCCCTGTACATGGCAAAGATGATCCTCAGCACCACCTCACGCACCTCATGAGCCCTGTGCTCCAGAGCTCCCGTGGCAAACTGGAAATAATGATAAAAAAAATTTTTATCTCTCTCTTTTCTCGCATTTTTAAGGATTGGTTTATTAGCCCAAGACTCTCCTGCAGTAAGAGAAATCTTCCTACAAGGCAGGCTGTTGCAAACACTTTTTAACTCATTGGTTCTTTTTTCCAGATATTAACATCTTGCTTCATAGAATCCCAGAATGGTTTGGGTTGAAAGGGATCTTAAAGCTCATCTCATTCCACCCCATACCATGGGCATGGACACTTCCCACTAGACCAGGTTACTCCAAGCCCTGTCCAACCTGCTCTGAAATTACCAGCACTGTTGATCAGGAGAATATACCTCTTCAAGAATTCTCAAGCACTCAAAAAATCCAGGCAAGCCCCCAGAAAACCATCAGAACATCCTCCCTGTCCTGTAACCTTGAGCTCTTACCTTCATGACGTTGTTGACGGTAAACCCAGAGTTTTCAGTCCCCATGGCTCCCAAGAGAGATTCCACCAGTTCCACGTGACTCATTGCCAGGTGTGTTGGGGAGTTTGGTTTTAATGTCTTAACCAGGTGCACTGGAATAATCTGGAGAGGTTTTACTTCAGGACACAGTGCAATTTCCTAGAAACACACAGAGACAATGAGCACATAGATGCTGGATAAGGACAATTACCTGTCTCTACAAAGCAGAGTTTTCTCATCTCTGTAGGTCACTTGCAGCAAAGAACACAAGAGTCACACCTGCAGCAGCAACAGGTACCCCCAGACTGCTCCAGGTGACCCTGATTTGGCAGGGGGTGGGACTAGATCTCCAGAGAGCCCTTCCAACCCCAGCTACTCTGTGATAAGTTGTGATAAGATTCTGTGATAAGCTATAACACTTCACAGCAGCCAACCCTGCTCTCACAGTCCATTCTGATCAGGTGTTTCTCACCTATGAGCTCCCTAATTTGAAGGGAAACACCCACCTGGATGAAGGTTGAAGCCAGAAGACGAAGGCGGGATGAAGAGTCTCCTGTTCTAGAAAGCAAATGTGGCAGGGTTGTTTCCACACAATGAGATGTTTCCAGCTTCCCCAGTTTGTGTTTTGGTATATATTGGGTAATGATCATTTTTAGAAGTTTCAGGGAAGCCTGAAAAACCTAAGTTAAGAAGAAAAAATGAAACACTGAGCAAAAATAACACAGAGCCCCCTGTTTTCAGACAATACAGTAAAATCTATTTTTAATCTGAATTACAGTAACACCCTTAATGGAAGCTACTTCAGACAACTGTCTTCCAGAAAACCTGTTGCTAGGACTTAGGTGAAAGGCTTCAGAAATTGTTTTATAAAGAGCACCAGCTCGATTTTCTTCTTTTCTTCTTATTTAAGGTTTATTTGATGCTCAAGTGTCCTTCAGCTAAGTGCAGTACTTTGAGCTGGAAACTAGAAGTTATTTCATTGTTGTATTTTAGATTTAACAAAGAAAAGGATCAACCTCATTGCACATTTACTGCATCAGCTCATGGCTCAGCCCAGGACAGTTTTCTCCATCTGTTCAATGCCAGACATTGCCCAGTTGTTTGGGTAGTTTTGAAGGGCTTTGTTTTGATTTTTGGGTTTTTTATTCAACAGCAGCTTTATAAATAATTTGTTCAAAGTATCCCAACCCCAAGGTTCTGCAATTTTGGCTGCCAGTTCTTCACTGGAGCACCAAACTTATCCCAACTTACTGAAGATACAGTGTCTTTGATGGCCCTCCTCACAAGGAAAACAGCAGCCCTCAGCATGTTCCTTAAATCCTCCTTTGGAGTGTCCACTGACACCTCCATCAGCTTCTTGTACACAGCCTGTAAAGCCTCTTCTCGACATGACCAGGTTCTGGAATACGCTCCTGAAACCTGAGCACAGAACAATCTATCTCTTAAAAGGTCCCTACAGATATTTCAATACATATTTAACATTTTTATAGAGAACCAGCCTCAAAAGAACATATGAACTGAAGCATTAAGGCCCCAGGTGTTCCCCACAGGAATCTGGCTTTATTAAAAGCACACATTTTGAAATGAGATGAGTGAAATGGGATTAACAGGTCAGGCTCATGGAGCCCTTCCAGGCACAGGGAGGGTTTCTCTCCCTCCAAAAGACAGTGGCAAGTTATGGGTGTTCTGGCTCCATACCCCAAAGCAGTCTGCTAGATCCTGTCTGTTTATCAGCACATCAAATAATCAATCATCAAAGATATAGATTTGTAGAAATGCTGTAAACAGGCATCCATAGAGCCAAGGCCAAATTTTAAATTCAGATTTCAAAATAGCAGCTCTGAACACATAAAAATCCTCTTAACACAGAACACAATAACGCATGGGTTTGTTTTACTGGGTTTTGGGTTTGTTTTACTGGGTTTTGGGTTTGTTTTACGGTTTTTTACCAAAGTCTCTCCAAAAACTTCCACGACAGGGCTGGCTTCCCTCAGTGCCTTCTGTGTGAGTTGTTCAGGCTCCCCAGCATTGCCAGTCCTTGGAGCATCACCCACATCCTCCTCAGTCACCTCTGGCTCAGCATAGGCAACAGCTTCATCCACCTGCTTGCAGATGGTTGGGAGAGGTCTCTCATCATAAGGTAAAATTTCAACCTAGCAGAAAAGATAAAATGTGTTGTTCTGAAAGCAACTCAGATGTGAAGTGGTTTTATCACTAATTGGATTCACTTCAGTGCAATTTTCTCACATCAAAGCAGCATCACACCCCAGTTAATCATGAGAATAACCACATTATTTGGAAGGCTGGACATCAGATTGTTTGCTCTGACAGGTTTCTGTAGTAACAGAGGGAACACTACTCACATTTTCCTTGGAGGTTGTGGGCTGAGTCTGAGGAGAAAGAGGGGACTGGTAGGGAACAACAGGCTCAGAAGAAGTGGGATCCACCAACTGCTCTTCCAGCACAGGCTCTGCCCTCAGGGGCTCTGCTTGGGGAGGGTCTGCAGGCTCAGGAGGGGAGCTCTGGGGGCTCTCAGTGCCACTCACAGATCCCAAGGGCAACTCAGTTTTTCGGATCTGAGAAAGGGAAGAAGATTTTTACAGCAAGGCTAAAAATGTGCTAAAATCTCTCAGTACAGCTACAACTCTGTCAACGGGCTTCTGGTGATTTCAAGTAAAGATGCAACCTGGTTCACAGGTGTGTCATCATTCACACTGGATGTGACTTTATGAAACAGTCAGAAAATAATTCTGTGTGGGTGCATGTGTGGAGAGATTATAAAACTTCCTGTTCTGAGCACATTACATAACTCTATAGATATAAAAAAATAACATGGATTCTGTATGGTTAGCCTTGATACCATCCTAAGCCTCCTCTACCCCTCCAAAATATGAGACAGTACCTTATTCATCTGCATCAGGTAGTCTTGAAATTATGCAAAACATTCAAGATTTTAATGCTATTTTCTTGGGACCTCAACAGTTTAATAGGATTTATCAACTAAGCATGTTCATAAAACACCACACTGAGAGTCTCAGGTTGAAGAAATCCACAATCCAAAGAGAAAACTGATATATTTGAGTACATCTCAAGATTTCCCTTAACCTGTGAATGAAGTTTGGCTGCTGTGCCATTTCTATTTGGAACACCCTCCTGAGTTTGGACTAACAGCACCCACCAGCAGCTGTGCATCCAGGAGGTCATGCAGCTCCAGCTGCTGGTACACCTTCAGCCTGTACTCATCCATCTGCTCCTTCTTCTTCTTGGCAAGGTCATAATCCTCCTTCTCCACGGCGTAACGCTTCTCCACCTCGTACCGGCCGAGTCGCTCGCCCACCTAGGATTGGTACAAATCACCTTGGAATCATCTTACTGCATTTCTTGGAAATGTAAGTAACATTCCATTTCTTGGAATCACTTTACTGAGCATTTCTTGGAATCACCCTCCTCTATTTGTTTTTGTTGCTTCCAGGCAAATTACTCAATCAAGCTATCTGATTTTAAAATCAATCTTTTGGGAAATATATTGAAAATCGTTAAGGTTCCACACAAACAGCAAGGCCCTGATGGGTCACTGGGGCTTTGCTCTACTTAGGTGTCAAAGATCTTCCAACAGCACCTTCTGCAAGTCTGCAATGGCCTGTTTGAGCTTCTTGGCGTGGTCATAGCACTCGAGATGCACAGCTTCTCTCTTCTTCTCATCCAGCCTCCGGATTATCTGAGCCACTTCTGGGTCCTGGTACATGTCAAAGGCCAAATCGTCCAGAGGTGAAATGGAGTCATGTTTCCTGAAGGCACAAAATGAATAAAGTAAACCACAATAAGGTAGGTTTCTCTTTTCATTAGCAGGGAATTAATAAAAACAGAGATCAACAACTGCTTTACACCAAGCAGAGGTTTTGCCAGGGTATATGCAAAGAACAAACTTACCCAAGGTAAGTTCCATCTAAGGCAGGGTCATCCGATTTAATTCCCAATAGGCGATCTATCAGCTTCTCTCTGGAAGGCTTTGGAAGGGTGGAAAAAGAAAATCTTAATGCACATTCATCAACATCAGGTGTGTGTCCAAGACAGAATTCTGACTTGCCACAACCAACATCAGCTCTGCAACATAGAGCCCTTATGTTCTGGGGCACATTGAAGCAAGAGAACCTGAAGACAATGAAAATGAAAATGTCCCAACTGATTATACTTTAAGTTTTGTATTCCCATATTAGGTTCAAATTTCTTGCTTCAAGAGAACATTAAAAATAAATTAATGCAACACAGTTCTGCTGAAGAATTGGTACAAGAAAGGTTCATCCCATTATTCCAGGAACCTGTACTTGAAGAAATGGAGCATCCATAAAAGGACAGGGATGCTTTGGACTTACACTGCTCATGCTGTCAATGCCATAGTCTGCTGGATCCCCAATGATGTTCACAGCTACCAGGGCAACCTGCAGAAATTCACAGAAAATGGAAATGTGTAAGCTCATTCCTCTTTTCTTGGAACAAAAACCAGGGCCTGTGGTCAGGAGGGTGATATGGAAGCAGAGAGAAGCACTGAGTGCTAAATGTGCCTCCTGCTCCATTGAAGATGCATCACCAAATCTACAACCCCATGGTCTGAAACGAGTCCCAGCAGAACTGAGCAGGTGTTTGTGTGTCTGCACCATGGTGGCTGTGCAACATCTTCACTTTAGGCCACAACAGATCCAAAAGACTCAGAGTGGCTTTGTGACCCCAAAGTTGTTCTCAGAGGAAGTTCCTTGTCCTCAACACAGACCCTGCTGTGTGGGCTAAACCTCAGCACAAACAAGAGTGACAGAATTTGCCCTTGACTCATTTGTTCTGGATGAGGTGCATCCATCTGATCCCAACTCACTTCTAACCTGTTATTTGTGTTTTGTGCTTTAAAACAAACTTAAATAAACACAGGAGCTTTCAAACAATATTTTTTGCTTCCATAAATCAAGGGAGCAGATTTCTGAGTCTGCCCTTTACTATGAAAGTGTCACCTAGGTTGCCAGGTAAGGATTTCTAACTCACCTGCCCGTACAAGTTGTATTTATTGACATAATTTTTATGGAAAATCAGCTTCAGGTACTGGCCAACTGCATCCATGTACACAGATTTCAACTCTCGAGCTCTGAAATCAGTCTTCTCATTGTCTGAGAGAGGGACATAACTGGGAAGGAAAACGTAACACGTGAGCAGAGGATACATCCAAACACACAGGGGGATTTCTGACCCTCAGGTTTAAAACTCCCTCATAACTGAAACAACTGTGAAACCTCCCTCATAACCTCTGAAATAACTGTGTGCTGTCACATGGCAAGGCAATTCACCTGCATCTCCAGCTTTGTCATAGATCCACACAAGTCCAGGATTTCCCAGCTGCTCACACAGCACGACCACATCACACACAACCCACACTGAGTATTATTTTCCCCTGAAGCTTTTCTGATTAAGACATCAAACTGATCCAGAACTTTCTGTCTCACCCAAGTCTCTGAAACCTCTCTGACTGATAGGGAGCAAAGTATTCAGGCAGACTTTCACTGATGTAGAACTCAATTTTGCTTGCAATCATGTACTGGTGAGCGAGCAGCTGCAGCTTCCGGATCCGACACCTCTCCACCAGCTGCAGGGTGATCTCCTGGGGGTACTGACAGAGCCTGAAAGAGACACAGTTTCTGAATTCAATCATCATTTTAAAGCAGATTTCACTCCCAACTTGAGCAATGTTTAATTATGGAACTTTCAAGTTGTTAATTGTCAGCTAATATTATAAATATTGTAAGAATCCCAAGAGTAGAGTGGAAACACTTTTCCCTTCCCTTTACTGAGTGTATATCTTCAGGTGCCCCACACGTTTAGAAGATGTCAGATGGATTTTTCATACTAAGCCAAACTCCAAGACTGCCAAGAACAAAAACATTTTCATTTTCCAGGACTTTATTTAAATACAATGCAGTGCCTTTAGGTGTTAACCAAAGTGCTTTTTTTCCCCCAGGATGAGGGTTCCATGGCATTAAAGTAACTTTTTTTGCTTTATCAGTTTGGTTTGGGGCACTGTAAATTGCTCTGACTGTGCACGGTACATCTGCCACTCGTTTTAGACTTGGTGCTTCTGAAGTTGAGCGCTCCAAGAGCATCCCCTCACAGTACCTGGGCGAGCGCCACCCGTTCACTGTCGGTGCGTGAACCATCAGCTCCCGAGCACTGAACCCATCCTCGTGTCCCGACGAGCTGACCACCGTGAAACCGATCTTGTGTGGCATCCTGGGCAGATGAGCTGGTCACAGCCACGGCCTTCAAGCTTAGACTCATCCCTGGAAGAGTGACAAAAACCCACTGAGGCACTACAGTCAAAGAACTGCATCCTGAGGTCAGTCGAGTCAGTAGATGATGAGTGCAAATATATTAACATTGGCACCATAAATGTTCTTTTGGTGCAGGTTTGATCAGTGCTGAGCAAAACGAGGATTTAGATCACTTGCAGAGCAGTCTACCAATAAATTGAACCTGCTAACCCAAGATGGACCTTGAAACTAAGAGTTCCAAATGCATACAGGAGCAACTTGTACCAAACCTGTAGCTGCACCATGCTTTGGGTCGGAGTCAGACGAACAAAAAGCAAAGCAGAAGGTCAGTTTAGTCTTTTTGCGAAAGCCACGCACCCACTGCGGCTGCTGCCGGGGACACAAGCACCGGGAGCACCGCTCCCCCCCCCGGGCACCGACACCGGCCCCGTCCCTCCCTCCCCTCGCCGGCCCCAAGCCCGCAGGCGGCGCAGGCCCGGAGGGGTCACGGCGGCCCCGCTCCGGGAGCACAGCCAGCCCGGGCGGCGGACGAAGCAC
>NW_005054712.1:129562-136527 GCF_000277835.1 Geospiza fortis | reverse complement strand
GCTGCTGGCGGATCTCATCCACAACCTGAGCGAAAACATCCTGGCCGAGGACAAGGAAGACGACAAGAAATGGTTTGAAGGTGCGTTGGTTGCCGTAGGAAGCTGCTACGGGACTCCCAGGTGTTGCTCTGCTCTGAAAAGTCACTTCTCTTAAAGCAAAGTTTGGGAGCTCTTCTGGCTGGTGGGATCGGGTACTCAGTCAGGGCTTTAGTTATCCCTTCCATTAGCACCTGTCTTTAGATTTCTTTAAAGGACATGCACATTTAGTATCAGATAATGGGGTTTTTAAAATGGTGTTCCCTATTGGTTTAATAAAGATAGCTCTGGAATGCATTTCCCCTATTAATATAAATCTGCATTTATGATGTTTTAATGATTTGCTAATAGTATATGGATAACTGGGACATCTCTGCCAGCTTTATGTTCTCTTTACAATTTGCAAGTCTCCCTTCCCATTCCCAAGCCATTACTGCAGCTCTTCCCCAACAATTGTTTTCCTTTCACAATTTCTTGGTGTTCTACATATACAGAGTAACAAGAAACATAACAATACCAGCTCCTGCTCTCTCAGCAGATGCTCTACAGCATCCTTTTAAGTGCTTAAGAGCACAGTAGTCCTGAACCAGTAAAATAAAAATGGGAAATTAAAAAACTGTGCAATCTGAGTTAGTGGAAAGCCAGCATGAACTCCCAGCTGGGCAGGAGCTGTATTTTGTATGAATGAGATTATTTTGTACCAGCTGAGGTACAAAATAATCTCATTCCCTCCAGGGCTGGAGTCTCGGTTCAAGAACAAATCCAGCTACCTTCGGCATAGCTGTGAGAGCAGAATGCGAGGCTACATGAGAGAGGTAAAAGTTTCTGTTGAAGTAACTTTTGTCAAGCTGTAACAGTAATTCTGTGGCTGCAGGAATATAAAGTATTTCTACAGTTGTGATTGTAGAAAAGAGCCTCAGGCTGCCACAGGAACTGAGGAGTGATTGCTGGGTTTCCCCCCTCTAGGTTACTGGTTTTATTTCAAACGTTCATCCTGCAGCACGAGATGCCTACAGAGGGATAATCGACCTGATGGCAGATAAACTGAAATCTGTGAAGTACAACGGGTGCTACTTTGACAGAAGGGAGAAGGAGGAGGCAGCACGCCTGTGCACTGCAGAGGGGTGGTTCTCCTGTCAGGTACCTGCAGCCTTCCTGAAGAATCACAGAATGGTTTGGGTGGGAAGAGACCTTAAAGATCATCTCATTCTACCCCTGCCATGGCAGGGGCACATTCCACTAGCCCAGTTTGCTCCCAGCCCCATCCACCCTGGCCTTGGACACTTCCAGGGATGGGGCAGCCACAGCTTCTCTGGGCACCCTGTGCCAGGGCTCCACCACCTCACAGGGAAGAAATTCTTCTGCATACCTGACTTAAACTTCCCCTTTTTTCGGTTTGATCCCATTCCCCCCTCAACATCAGAGGAAGGAAAGAGCTGCCGGGGTGCAGTGCCAGGCTGGGGGGGATGTGGGTGCAGGATCTCTAGCATGTGGCAGGACCACTGTGGGGTGACAAGTGTGACACCTTTCACAGGGACCTTTTGACAGAGATGACTGCCCGTGTAAGCATTCCATCAACCCCTACAGCAACAGGGAAAGCAGGATCCTCTTCAGCACCTGGAATCTCGACCACATGTACGTACAAAGTGTTAATCCAGACCTAGGTGCTTTGTGGCCTTCAGCTTCACCAGAAAGGTTCAGCCTCAGCCCCTTCCCCCCGCTGTGCAGTCAGCTCTGCTGTGAATATGTGGTGAGAAAAGGTGCTGGGATGCTGCAGCTGCTGTGAGAACAAAACCCTGAAGACAGATGAAATGCTGCCTCTCATTAGCTGCTTTGCTTCTGTGCAGATTTTCTGTGTGTGGAAGCAAACCCCCTCCTCACTGCACTATCCGTGTGAATTCTCCTCTCCAGCAAAATCCCCTCTGAACCATTTCAAATGTTGGTGTGAAGCAAACAAGATTTGCTAAACTAATTTCCTTGGGGGGAAAAAAATCATATGCCTAGTAATGGAGAAAGAATTCCAGTTCTGCCTGGCTCTGAAAGGAAGATGGAGGCTTGATTATTCTGAAAAAACTCCTGATGGCAATATTGTCTTCTCTTTTGTGTCCCCAAGAATTGAGAAGAAACGTGCTGTTGTCCCAGAACTGGCAGAAGCTGTCAAAACACGAGACGGGAGAGAAGTGAACTGGGAATACTTCTATCAGCTGCTGTTTACCCTGGATAATTTAAAACTCGTACATATTGCTTGCCATAAGAAAACCAATCATAACCTCAGCTGTGACAAAACCAGGATTTACAGAAAGAGGAAGCAAACCCATGAGATTTCCTAGTGCTGTCTCTGGAAGGGACCTGCTGCTTTTTTCAATCATGTCAATCTGTTATTTTTAAATAGCTCCAATTTCTTAAATAAGAACTATTTGAGAATCCCTGGCACAAGACTGGCTGGGTAACCCAACCAGAGCCTCACAAAGCACACTCCAATATCCCATTTAATTCTCTTCTCCTGCCTTCCCACTGGGCACAAGCCTCCCTCAAATCAAGCTCAAATCAAGTGTGATAAAGGTAGAAAATGAACTGACTCTTGAGTCTACCCTGTCATCTCAGGTCAGTGTTGTACCAAAACTCACAGTACATAGAAATGAAACTTGGACAAAACATTTTTCTACAAACTAACCTGCAGGGGCTCATAGACTCCTATTCCTCTGGAGATTAAGCCAAAACCAAAGAAGGATTTAGGATCATGTTTTATCTGTGCCTTTTGCAGGTACCTTCAGGAATGCCAGAGGTGATTCAGCAGCAGAGCTGCCACCTCACCTGTGCCAAACTCCTGCTCTCATCCCCACCTGCCCCTTTGCCATTGCTTCAGATGTGCATCTCCTAGAAAGAAGAGCAAGGCCATGAGATTTTTTTTTGCTTTTTCCACCTTTGTTTGCCATCTTCCCTGCTGATTTCCCTCTCCTTTCTAACATTTTCTGCCTCCAGCTTGAGTTTTACTTGATGCACTGCCAGGAAGGACAGCTATAATGATCATGTTTACAGTAATGTTTACCCACTGCCTTGGAGAATATTGCTTTGGTAAAATATTTCCTACCTCAGGCAACAAATCAGGAATAGTTCAATTTTTTACTTGAATTTTTTTTTTAATACCAGCTGATAGCAACTGAACTTTTGGGATTGTCAATGTAAATCATGTGAACATTTTAAATAAAAAAATGCCCCCACATCTGTGTTTGTGTGAGTACATGAAGGTGCACGAGACATTAATCAGGTGTGATAGAGCATGAAGGGAAATGTGTTTATGAATTGAGCACCAGCTACTTACTGCTCTGTAAATAACTAGAAAAAGCTCTGTTTTCCCTCATATTGTTGGTCCTGGACCAGTTAGTCCACATGAAATTGTGTGGAAATGATATTTCTGCCTGAGCCCCAAATTACTGGGTCTTGGAAGCTTTGCTACATAGAATATTGATTTACTTCAAACAACAAACTCAGTCTCCTTCCAAACAGTGCAATCTGGAAAGCAAGGAGGTGCATTTTTAACACAGGATTTCTAATTCCACTGCATGCAATCAATCCTTCCAGCTTCCCCTCCTGCACTGTTTGACACTGGGGAGGGCACTGGCAGGATTCTGGTGACAAACCCAGTGTCACCTGTGTGGCACGTGTCCCCCAAACCAAAAATGCATTTTGCAAGTGAAATGAATGTCTGTGTGTGAAACTGTGTTTGCTAGAAAGAGCCAGCAGCAAACACAGCACTGAAGGAATGCTGGGAGGAGCTGCAGCAACACAGAGCTAGGCTGGAACTATGAATATGCAATTAAAAAATCTGGATTTTTCCGTGTTACAGAATTAGAGTGAAAAGGAGCCAAGAAATATCTTTGACAGAAACAATGCATCAGCTGGAGTGGAAATGGGAATGCATTACCATGCCATGCATATGCAATTTGTTTGCCTTACAACTTTTGAATGTTTAACAAGCTCTAGCTGTAGAAATTAATATTTATTTAAACCATCTGCTGATAACGTTTTCTCTCTATTTTTAGAAACATAGAAGGAGCTATAACAATAAATATCTAGAAGCTTATTGCATAATCACACTTTCAAAGAAATATTCCCACAAACACTGGGTGAATTAACAGTTCCTGGAATCGGCTGAGGTTGCTCCTTTTGTTTTTTTAAACAATGCAGAGGGGGCTGCCCCACAGCCTCAGCAATATTCCTCTGTCTATCAAATCCAAGGGAAGGTATTTGTTGTGTATCACCACCAAAGCATTTGTTTCCAAAATCCTTGCTGGAAATCAGTTGGAAATCAACGGAGGACAACACTTAGAGCAACAGGTGGAGGGAGGAGGCAGCACCACGGGGTGGGTGTTTGGGGAGCTGACGTGCAATGAAAACGTGCTGAACTCGCAGAGATGAGCACACTGAATCCATTCTGACAGCCTGCATTTCATTTTGCCAGCAGAACTGCATTTTAGAGGTTTAATTGGTCCTGGGTTAGGTGTAAACAACCCACACAAGGAAGACCTTTGACCTTCTTTATACCAGGGAGTCAGCTGGCTCCTTTATTACCTGGATGCCACAGACATTGCAGAATTAAAAGATAAATAACCTTGCTCCAGCATCTTTTTCTTGACTATTTTGCAAAAAAAGGAGTGAAACCAAGTACTTTCTCAAGATAGAGGCTCAAATTTACAAAAAAAGCCATAAGAACGTCTATGTACCCTGGGATTTTTTCTTAAATATCAGTGGTAAAGTGCTCAATTATACTTTATTTCCAAATCACTGAAAACTCAGTATTTGCCCCAGATAATAACTGGAATACTGTATCTGCCAATTCCAGCAAAACAAACTCTCCCAATTCTCTCCCTGAGAAAAGGCAAACAGACACCTCATGTTACTGACACAGCCGTTGCCATGTGGTCACAAAGAGAAAGAAGAAGGGTTTGTTTACAGTCTGTTGTTAGACATCATCCTCTTCTTCCTCCTCTTCATCATCTTCCTTTGCAATGAAATGGAGCTTCCTGGCTTCTCGCCTGCTCCTCGTCACACTCGGGAGCACAACTGCTGGGAGGTGCTGGAGGGAAAAGATTAAATCAACAAGGAAAAAGTCTGTGGAGGCAGAACTCCTACCTCCAGCTCCCATCCTCCCTCAGCTGACACAGGAACCAACCCTCAGCTGGGGAGCAGCAGCACAAAGCTAAAGCTGTGGGGCTTTGAGGGGAGTCTGCCCAAACCAGACCCATGGGCACTCTCAGAGCTGGCATTCCTTCCACTGCTGTGAAGAGGATTGGCAGAGGGTGAAGGTTCCCTAAACAAATCCTCACTGCTCCCCAAATAGCACAAGAAACACCTAAAAGGTGGCAGCATCACCTGCCCCAAAGTTATGCTTGTTAAAGGGATTCAAATGTAAAGTTCTGGCCCTTGGGTCAGTTCAAAAGCTAAGGCAGACAGAAACCAGTTTCCATTCCAAGCAATCCCAATGCAGCAGGGCTGGAACTGGATGATTTCTAAGATCTCTCCAACCCAAGCTGTTCTATGATTCTGTAAAGAACCAAAGACCAGCAAAAATCTATTTTGCCAACAATATTGTGTCTCCATAATGTCGTTATCAGTAAAAATACCTATCTCATGGAATTGGACTAAAAAGTCTAAATAAGAAAGATTTTACACCTGAAATTAATTTAGCTGGGCAAGTAATTTAATCTCTGATGGAGACAGTTTTATCTGGAGTACAGGGCCCAACAATATTGGTCAAATTCACCAAGAATTTTGAGGCAAATTTTAAGCAGACCAGGGCAGGGTCTAAAGCAGGAACAGACTCATCATCTCACCAGCTCAACATCTCCAAAGAACCGGTGCACTGGCATGGGCTGGTTGCTGTCCTCATCCGAGAGGCCACTGCTGTGCTCCAGGAACATCGGCCTCCGTGGGCAATCTGCATCCTCCGAGGTGGCCCCATCAAAGCTCCCACAGCTGCTCTCCTCTTCACTGAACACGTGATAGTGGTGCAGATATCCAGCCGTTTTTAATGGAGCACTGCTGGATTTCACCATGTGTGGCTCCAGAGAAACACCATGCTCCTTCTCCTGCTTCCCTTCATCAGTCTCTGGAATGCTTTCATCTTTTTCCTGTTGGATTATACTGCTGTGTCTTGGATCTTCTGAACCTCCATCCTCATCAGATGTTTTAGGTGTTTCCCCCAGCGCAGCAAGGTTTCCACTTTCACACGTGAGTCCCTCTAGCTCTGATTTTAGATTGCTTTCTTCATATTTCATCCTCTTTGCAGGTTGTCCTTCAGCAGCTTCAGTGATGAACACTGTTAGGAAAAAAAAAAGACAAGATCGTAAAGCTCACTTGAAATAAAGAAGAATAAAATCACCTCGTCTCTTTACTTGCAAAGGAACAGAAGGGCTCCATCACACAAGTGGCATTTTGATCCAAACCTTCTAAGAAAAGTAATTAGTATAAAGCACATGTAAAGAGAGACGAGGAGCAGACAGCTTATATAAACCACAATATACAGTCCATCACCAGCAAGAGAAAAACACTTGTCTCAGAGAATAAACTATCACAGTAAGAGGTCAATCACCATGTTCTTATTTTCTTAAGACTGATGCTAATGGGAATTACTGTGCCAGGCCTGTCATCACCCAGCACGGAGAGCAACTAAATCTGCTCTGTATTTCTGCACTGGCACAAACAACGCCGTGGGAGGAGCGGGAACGGCTATAAATTAACTTCAATTCTCCTGATAATTCCCACAGGATGATGCTCAGATTGTAGCTGTTAATAATCACCTGAGATCCCCCTACTGCGACCGCCCGGCCCCGCGGCCTTTCCCTCCCACACCATCCCACCTGGCCCTGTCCTTCCTACCGGGCTCGCCGTGTCGGCTGCTTCCCCTGCGGGCTGTGCGGGGTCGGCTG
>NW_005054712.1:126539-129224 GCF_000277835.1 Geospiza fortis | reverse complement strand
AGCCCCTCACACACAGCAGCCCCTCTCACAACGGAGCCCCTCACACACAGCAGCCCCTCTCACAACGGAGCCCCTCACACATTATAGCCCCTCACACACAGGAGCCCCTCTCACAGAGCAGCCCCTCACACAGAGCAGCACCTAGCTTGGACCACAGACAGCATCACCTTAAGGAAGCTTTGGCAAAGTGAGCACAAAGCAGCTCGTCACAGGTCACACAATTGGGTGGGTTGGAAGCGACCTTGAAAACCATCCAGTCCCACTCCCTGCCACGGGCAGGGACATCTTCCACTATCCCAGGTTGTTCCAAGACCTGTCCAGCCTGGCATTGAGCACTTCCAGGGATGGGGCAGCCACAGCTTCTCTGGGCACCCTGTGCCAGGGCCTCCCCACCCTCACAAGAATTTCTTCCCAATATCCAATCTAAACCTATTCTCTTATCAGTTTAAATGTATTCCTCCTTGTCCTGTCACTACCTGCTTTGGTAAATAGTCTTGCCTCATCTTTCCAATAAGTTCCCGTCAAGTATTGGAAGGCTGCAATTACATTTTCTGAAGGACCTCCCTCCCAGCTGCTTGGGGAAAAACCCAGCCTCATCCTGCCTGGGAGCTATGTAGCTTATAAACATTTGAAATCGTTTGCTTCCCATTGTGTCTCACTCTGGAGCAGCGCTCGCTCCCATTCAAGACGTGGTCGAAGAGTTATTATTCAGATGTTCTTCTCTCTGCTTTCCACAGCCCTCAGGGAACAAATTATGTCAGTAACTCAAATCCCTCTTTAACTTCAAGGACTCTGAGGGTAGCAGATGAATTTCTGTGTAGTAAAGCACCCAGATTTAAGTACGTAATTATCCTGTCTGATGTTCCCAGGGAGGTGCTGTGGGGAGCGATGGCAGGTACCGGTGCCCTGACGGCCACGTCCCCACGATGAGGCCCGCGGGCTCCATCCATCACATTAAACACAGCTCCTTCTCCAGTTAATTCAGTGCTTTGGGGATGCTGTGGGGATTTTTATAATTCTGTCCATCTGAGGGCACAGGAGCTTGTTTCTTTATAGCAGCCTTTAATGTTCTTGCTCATTGCAGAGTTGTCCCACGAGTCTCAGTGGTACCTGTGCTCCTCCATCCAACTTGGCTGATTAAATGCTTGTCCATTCAGCCTGGCCTTAAAAAACAGAAGCAACAATTTAAATCGCAGAAATAAGTGGCAAGACTGTACCTATGGGGATATTCAAGAAATACATTTTTTCTCAAAAATATAAAATCCCCCAGTTAAACCATGCAGGTTTGGACACTCGCCTGCACGTTGTTGTGCAATTTCCCTCGGTGCTCAGGGTCCGTCTATGCTTTGTTCTCCGGGTGAGATAATTCATATTCTTCTCCAAAACCTCCTTGACTTGCTCCACTCTCTCACAGTGTTGTTGCTTGCAGCCATGGAATACAGATGATTGTTTTTATTAGGCAGTGAAAACTTATACTGTCTTGTAAACAGCCGCAGACTAAAGCTGGCTGAAAAGCAGCATTTCTGCAGCTGGAAAACGTGGTTCTTGTTTTAATTTCCACAACAAACTGAAAATAGTAAGGAAAATTTAATTCTAATAAATACTTTTCACAACACTGTATGTTTCTGGGGTTTTATGCTGCTTTGGAAAGCTGATGTGACTGAGCACTGAGAAGGAGGTGGCAAAGCCCTGACCATTCCCATGGCCTTTGGTGACCTGGCATGGGGTGAGGTACAGCTACAAGCACGTGAGGCTCTGTGGGGTGGCCTTGGACACAGGGTGCAAGGGACACAGCAGTTTAGATGGAGCTGGGATGGCAGGGCTCCATCCAGAGCTCTCATGTCACACTCTCCCTATTCCCTCCTTTAACCACGTTATTTTGGGGGCAGGTAGTGACAATTTCACAGCTTCAGATGTTGCTGCATATTCTGAAATACGGTTGAGATAAAAACTGTCACATAGCGCAGGAAGCACCCAGGAGAGACTGTGGATCCCTCTGAGATCCGTCCCCATCTCAACAGCAGTGACTCCCAAGTGATTTGAAAGGCAACAGGGGGACTGCCAACAGCCAACAGCCCTCTGAGAGAATCAGAGCAGCACGAGCTATTTACATTAAACCCACATTTCCACATAAAAGGGGGCTTATTCTCCATATTTAAAAAATGGGTTATGTTAGAATCTGTTGTCTAAGTAGGCAGGGAAGAAAAAATAAAAAGAGGGTTTTGTGAGCTCCATGATTCCTGTGAAAACTGGCGGCTGTGCAGCAGCAGCTGATGAGCTTATGGAGCAGGAAGGGAGAGCCGGGCTGTGAAACTTGATGTGCAAATGAGCTTCTTGCAGCACTTGTCTCTGCGCCTGTCACTTGCACCAGTGTCCCTGTCTGTTATAATCCTCCCAGTTCATTTGGCTAAACATGAATGACATGCCAGGGACAGCAGCCAAAAAAAATGTTGCCTGTAAACATGCTGGCTGTTAACTGTTGAATGTGAGGTCTGTCATACTGAACAGCCATCCATCAGGAGCGCTTGCTGGCCTTTTCCTGCCGTGGAAAAGGTGGGTGGGGTTCAAGTGGCTGAATTCTTCTGGGGAGAAAGCAGGAGGAAGATTGACTTCTCAGTAACCAGGATCAGGAACCTTGCTCCCTGCTGCATCCTTCTGGCTGCCTCCTCTGCCTCCTCAGCAGGA
>NW_005054712.1:122807-126474 GCF_000277835.1 Geospiza fortis | reverse complement strand
AGAGTTGGTGTTGTGTTGAAGATTTGAAGAAAAAATGTTTAGCTGCGGTTCCCTTCCATCACATGGTGTTGTCGTGCCAGCTCAGGTAATGTTGGTGAGAATTGAGGCTGGATGGGGCTCTGAGTAACCTGGTCTAAGGAAGGCGTCCCTGCCCATGGCAGGGAGTTAGAACTGGATGATCTTCAAGGTCCCTTCTAAGCCAAACCATGATTCTATGAACTGCCATTTTGGGCTCCCAGAGGCACTGTGTCCTGGGAAATTCTCTGGGAGTCCATACCCCATCTAGAACGGAAATTCACAAGGATCTGCAGCCCTCCGATGCAGCTGCCCTGAACACTGCTGACCTGAGGACCTTTGCACCACTCACATGGAATAACCTCCTCATTTCCATCACAGAGGAGTGCTCACATCAGGAGCTGGTGAGCCTTGACACGGAAATCACAGGCAATTTACAGTACATAATGAAACTTTATGCTTGCCATGTGAGAAATCTCTTTGAGTCTTATTTTGGATTTCTAGCAAGTGTTTTATCAACGACCAAACATGGAAAGGCAGTATCTGAAGAAATTAATTAACACGACAGAGCTGTACGTGGGCTTTGTGAGAAAGAGCAACAAAGAGGAAACCTGTGACATTCGTTAATGACAAACCATAAGGAACATCGGAGAACAGCGAGTGCAGAGAGCCCAGCCGAGCCTGGGGGGTTGCAGTACCTGTCTGAGGGACTGTTTGGGACTGGGGTTCTTGTGATGGGTACAGCTGGAGCCCTGCCAGGATTCTGCCTCAGACCCTTTCCTGGAGCCCTGCTGCTCATGCTCTTATCCCCCTACTACTGATGCACTTTTTGTAACCATCTCTAGTGATTGCCTGGCAAATCCTTCCTAAGGCACCTCCAAACACTGCCCAGTGAATTCCACCTGCCCCAGGTCTCCTGCCCTCCCTAAGCTCCTCTTGCTCCTGGCATATTGATTTTTAAAGTATTTCACAAACCACAAGTAAATCTCTCCCAGCACAAAGCATCTCACTGGGTCCAAATCCTTACCTTTGCTCCAGGAGACTGATTACAAGGATTTTAATGATTTACTGGCAACTTGGGCTGGCTGTTAAAAAGCATCAGCTACAGAAACCTTTTCCTGGATCAATTTAAGTGCTGCAGTAACTGTAGCCGTGGGAACAGGCGCTCCCGCCCCTCCGCTTCCCGCTTTGTTGCGTCGCTTTGCTACAGGCTCTAATTAGGGTTTAATTAGGGTTTCATTCCTATCGAACTTCCCGGCCGGGGCAGCAGCTCGGGCTCGGCCGCCGCCTGACGCTGGGGGTCAGTGTGAGACCGGCGGTGCGGCCGCGCCGCTCGTGGACTCGGGGACACGGGGGACACGGCGGGACATGCAGGGTGGGCCACACGAGGAGATACGGAGGAACGTGGCGAGATAAAGGATGTGGGAGAACAAGGAGTTCTCTCCGTTCTCGTGGGAGAGGCTCAGCCCCCACCAAGCCTGTCTGCCCTCCTGCCAGGAGGCCAAATCAGGGAGACACAGGATGGTTGAGGTGTGAGGGACGTTAAGGCTTATCCCGTTCCGACCCCTTGCCATGGGCAGGGACACCTTCCACGATCCCAGGTTGCTCCAAGCCCTGTCCAGCCTGGCCTTGGACACCTCCATGGATGAGGCCGCCATAGCTTCTCTCAGAAACCTGTGCCAATGCCTCACCACTCTCTCGGTGAGGGAAGAATTCTCGCAGGGAAGAATTTCTCCCTAAAATCAACTCTATATTTCGCCTCTTTTAGTTTAAAGCCATGCCCCCTTGTCCTGTCACTCCATGCCCTTGTCCATTGTCCTCTCCAGCTCTCCTGGAGCCCCTTTAGGCACTGCAAGGGGTTTTGAGTTCTCCCCAGAACCTCCTGTTCTCCAGGCTGGATACCCCCAGTTCTCCCAGCCTGTCTCCATGGGAGAGATACCCAGATTCTGCCTGGTTGCTTTGCTAGGCACCCCAGGGAGCTGGAGCAGTTGTGTTCTGCAGCTCTGAGTGTGCTGCTCCCAGCTGGAACAGGGCATCTCAGGAACAAACAGCTTCTCTCTGTTTCCTCCAGTTCCCCCGCCTGCAGGTAGCTGAGCCTGGTCCTGGCATTGCCACCCTGCCCAGCTGTCAGAGGGACAGGCTGGGAACACCACACTCAGCAAGGCTGAACTTCATCCAAAAGCTGAGCCCAAGCTGCTCTCAGCATAATTTGCTTAGTTAGATTTAAAATAATAATAATTTAAAAATGCCCTTCCTCTGTCCTACATGCCAGTGAACATCAGGCTCACCGAGCCCCAGCCTGATTTTCCACCAGTGACAGGTAACATTTTGGTGAGTGTTGTACATTATTTAACACCATATCTTTGGGGAGATAAAAATTCTTTGAGTGAATGCAAGTGTCTTCTCTACACACCTGACAAGGATGGAAGCGGCTGTTTTACACAAGGCTCATTAAATATAAACCCACCATGTTGATTTCAGCATCTTAAATTACTTAAGCCAATGTAATGGGATAAATATTTGATGGTGAATTTTATTAAATTTCCACCACTATTATGTTACTGCTAAAAATATAAAGATTTCTTTTAAGCTTGCTCGGTGGTCTCCAAAGGCAGATGATTGGAAATCTGACTCAAAACCTGCCTGCAGGGAATGAATTATCTCCTTCCCTCTGTCCTCTGCAGGTAACAGCAGATTCTCCCTGCTCCCATCAGGATTAGTCAGTCCCTGAAAATAGCGACAGTATCCCGGGCCAGGCCAGAGCTGTGGAGGGCACACAGCCGAGGCTGTGCCCACCAAGGGTGGCTCTGCCCAGGCTAACCCTTGGGAGCACTGAAGGAGGGCAGGGAGTGTCCCACAGGAGGGTGACTGCGGGGTGGCTGCTTGCAGATGTTGATCGGGTTTGATCTCAGGATCCTTTTTGTCTCCTCTCCCAGCTTCTGCACTTTGCAGCTCTGCTTGGAAGGCAGAATGGAACAGAAGTGTTGTGGTGTGGTGGGAAATCACCTGAGAAATGAGCACCTGCACAAGCTGTGCATGTGCTCCGAATCTGGAGGGACTGGGGCACTGTCCCCACAGAGCTGGTGGTGTGGTGTGGGCTGGGGTCACCTCAGTGAGCACTCACAGCCACTCTGCCAGCCATGAAAAAAGGGAAATCTACTGAGGGACTGAAAAGAGGACATCACCAGGATGTTTTTAAACCCTGATTTGACAAAATCCTACCAGATTTTCTCTCATTAGCACTTGCCTCTGAACGCAGCTTGAGGTGAGACCTACCTTTCAGCAGAGCTGTGGCCCACACCAGAGCCCCATCCCGAAGTGCTGCCCCGTGATTCAGTAGCACATCTCGAGTCAGAGCACAGCAAGTTGTGCAGTCCTGAGTCTATAAATATTTCTGTTTGCCTTTGAAAGGATTGCTGCACAGTGGCACTTTCTCTCCCTGTCACATAATTAACTCTTGCTCACTTTCTGTCACTTGTCTTGCAATAATTCAATACGTAAAGTTTAAAACCCCTCAACAATTTTAATTCTTGGCATGTAAGAGTTACCAATTTCTGGGCAGAGGAAATCTCCCAGGACAGAGCTGGTCCAAGCAAATGCCCATGGATGAGCACCTGAGATGGAGAAGGCAGCTGGGCCAGGTGACATTTTC
>NW_005054712.1:120446-122766 GCF_000277835.1 Geospiza fortis | reverse complement strand
TTCAAGCCACTGCAGGAATCTCATCACAGTTCAGCAGTTCCCTGAATTAAAAAAGGATAATTACAGCTGAAGCACCCTGGAGCAGGGCCATGGAACAGGCTATTGAGGTCAGTCTCTTGTCCACTCTCACGATATCTTTCAGAACCAGAGCAAACTGTGCCAAAAGATCCTCACTTGGATTTATTTCTTTTTACCGCTGGTTCTCAGTGCCAGAGGTTACGCGTAAAGAGCTGTAACTGCACCTCAGAGAGGACCTTCTACCACTGGGGATCCTCAGACAGCATCTATCTTCAAAAGAGCAGGAAAAAACAATCAGAGGAGACATGTTCTGTTCATGCAACAGCAAGCAATATTGTTCCATTGGTAGGAATCACGCTAGGACAGCAGCTCCAGTGGCCCGGTGCGGCGCGCTCTTACGCATTCCTTCCATCTGGGGACTGCAGAGCAACAGGAGCGATTCCCTTATCAGCCCTGGGAGGCTCCGGTAATGAACCCACATCCTCATTACAATCTGCTTAAGTACTTCCTACATCAGGTATTGCCTCCATCAAGCACCGCTGCTGATCTCCTGTGTCCCCACTCTTTTGAAGCAGGTTTTCCAGGAGCAGCTCCATTACAGGATGCCACAGCTCTGAGTCATCTCCCACCTCTCCACAGGGCTGGCTGCGTGCCTTTGTCATCCACACTGCTCGCATCCTGCACAGAAGATGTCACACAACTGTCCAGACACCGTCCCAGTGTGTAATAGCTGCTCTTCAGAGACAGATTAATCATGTAAGCAGAGAAAGACTTCAGCTGGGCACTCCTGCTCAAGCAGCACATTTCTAGGGCTCTTTTCTGCATGCACTGATAGTGCTTAATGCTTAACACAGAGTCAGAATTAAAAACCGCCCAGGAAGAGGGTTTAGGGCTCGGAACATTCTAATAACGCTGTCACAGAGCCAGAAACTAGACTGCCACATCTTCCTGTCCCTTTCTGTACTTCTTCCTGGGGCAGAGGGGTGACTGGTGTAATACCAATCCTCCCAGATTCCAGTAGAAGTGCCTTGGTTTCTTCTTACCATTGTCTTGGGTTGTTTTCTTCACTACATGACCCTTGCTGGTTATTCTTTGCAGCTAAAAATACCTGTTCCTCACATGTCCGTCTGGTGGGCAGGAGCTGCCGCTGGAGTGCCGGGGATGTTGTTTTGACACTTTGATTTGATCCGAGGACACACGAATAGAAAGCCACCAGTGAATAGAAGAATAAATCTGTGTGTTCCTTGCTGTCACTTCAACTAGAAAGCAAAGCTGGCAGCTCTCGCTCTTCAGGGAATCTGAGATTATTTGGACAAAGGTTTCCCCGTGGGTGGCACACTCACAGGAACAAAGGAGCAGGGTTCACAGGAGGAACAAGTGTCCTGCAGCCAACGTGATCAAAAGCAAGCCCTGGAACCGTGTGTACACCAGGTTGGGTAGGAGAGATTGAACAACAATCAGGTGCACAAGAAACCCATTCAGAGAGAGGGTTCTGGGGGAATTGAAACAAGCGTTGGCCCTGCTTCATCTGCAGATAATAGCACTGTTTGAGGAGAAACTCCTACACTGTGTGGCTGTGCTTTTGTTATCCTGTTTAATAGGAAAAGAAGTGAACCAAGTTCCTAGGCAGTGCACAGGAAGTTGGTGGGTAACTTACCTGTGCACTACTGGCAGGGTTTCCGTGCCCATCCATATGCCAAGGTTTGTCATTGTTTGTTTATGTCCTGCCAAAACTCAGCCACATCACCAGAGACTTCTGCTCTGGTGCTTAACTTGGTGCATTTTGCTATCAGAAGTGTTTCAGGATAGATTTTAGTGGGGGGAGAGAGAGAAAGCACTAACCCATGTTGTGGCCAGCTCCAGGGGCCAGAGACAGGCAGCACTGCCAACTGTGCATCTCACTGTCCCATCACCCAGACCTCCTGTCCCACCTGCAGACCTCCTGTCCCTCCTCCCAGACCTCCTGTCCCACCTGCAGATTGCCCATTCCACCTTCCAGACACTGTCAGGCTCTTCTCCACCTGCATCAGAGCCAGCAGAGCTGCTCTGGCCCTGGTAGTGAGCCTGGCCCTGCGCCAGCCAGCATCCATGGCAGGGTGATCCTCTCTGTAATGGATTTCTTCCAGCAAGGGAAAGCAGTGCAGTGCCCCTTGTTGCTCACACACAGCTGAACGCTGGCTTCTCCTCCCCTCTAAGCTCTCCAGAGACAAACTGCTCCGGCCAAGAAGGCAGCAGGCTGGAGCAGCCCCTGCATCTCGCTGTTCCCTGGGGACAGCATTGTTTTCAGCACTGCTGACATTCC
>NW_005054712.1:92457-120433 GCF_000277835.1 Geospiza fortis | reverse complement strand
CTTCCCTCGCTCTGTGTGCAGCCTCCCCGCGTGACCCGCAGCGATCTCTGCGTTTGCAGCTCCGCGGTTCTCAGGGCTCTCAGGGCTGTGTGCTTCGGTCACCCTCCTGCACGGGAGACAGGCACATCCCTCGGCTTTGTCTCCACGCTCAGTAACCACCCTGAAGGAAAAAAGCCCTGAAGAAATGCCTAGGTTGCATCTTTGGGCAGCAGAACTGTACAGGTGTGCACTTCCAGAAGTACTGCAGACAAGAGTTTATTAGATTCCACTAGCATGGCAACTGCTGCATTACAGATGCTGGAGTCTTTGGAAGGAAGCCAACCACCAGTTTCTCAAGGAATATTTTATCACCATTGGGCTGTGCTGAGTGAGGATTCTTCTCCTCAAAGCAGGGAGAGCTGGGCGGGAGGAGGAGAGGGGCCACCACAGTCAAGTTGAAGCAATTCTTTCTTCTGTAGTTTAATCCTCTTCCCTCCCCTTGACACTCAGTTTATTTAATTGCGGAGACAAGATGCATTGCTTTCCTGAGGGATTGTGGGAGAATATTTGTAATCCAAGGGCTGTAATTGAACTTGGTAATAATAATTATACTTCTCTTCATTAATATGTCTTAAAGCTCATTACAAACTATTTTCGTGCCAGCATCTTTGCCAAATCCCTACAGGGTTAGAGATAACTTCTTATTCCAGTAGAGCAGCGATTTTAAGGACTCTCGCAGGGCAGCAGCAACAGCCAAACCCCTGAGCTCACTTTGGAGGCCAGGGAAGTGTGACCCCAAGGGATATGGGGAACTGACCAACACTACAGCTAGTCAGGGGCTGGCCTAGGATGGGGAATCCCCAGCTTGGTGCAGTTCAGTCTGCAGCAGCTTTACCTCTCCCCACTGTGATGTAGCACCTCTCCTCTGAGGAAAGGCTTGGGATTGTTCAGCCTGGAAAAGACTTTGGGATGACCTAATTGTGGCCTTCCAGTACCTGAAGGGAACTGACAAGAAAGATGGAGAGAGACTATTTACAAGGGCCTGGAGTGACAGGACAAGGGGGGAATGGCTTCACATTGATAGAGAGCAGAGTTAGATGGGATAATTGGAAAAAATTCTTCCTCGTGGTGGTGGTGAGGCCCTTGGCACAGGTTTTCCAGAGAAGCTGTGGCTGCCCCTGGATCCCTGGAAGTGTCCAAGGCCAGGTTGGACGGGGCTTGGAGCATCCTGGCATAGTGGAAGTTGTCCCTGCCCGCATCAGGGTGTTGGAACAAGATGAGCTTCCAACCCAAACCATCCTGGGATTCTGTGATTCATCTGAAAAACTGGGGTTGGTTGGGCTCTGAGAATGCTGTTCCAAGCTCAGTAGTCAGTCATGGCACAAAAAACCCTGCTTGAATCTGCCTGTCCAGAGAAGGGGAACCATTCCTGAGCCATGAGGCTTTCCTGAGCTGTTCTGCCTGGCTGGAGTGCCTGCAGAGCTGTGCCCACCACGGGGATCCAGCTGTGCTCTGACAGGCAGTGCCTGACACGGGGTGCCTGTGTCATTGTATGCCCCGAGGAGTGGATCTAAAAGCGGATGCTTTTCAGTACAAGAATGTCTATTCCAGATCACAAGTCGGCAATTAAAATGAAAAATTCAAACTCATTTTACTTAGACAAGAGATATGAGGAACACAGTGCATTAAGATGTGTTCCAAACTCTCAAATCTCATTATCACTGTGGTGAGGTCTCAGTGCAAATCCCAGCGTGCAGAGGGCAAAATGCTCCCTAGGTCCTGCCCCTCTCCAAGGAGGGGATGTGACTCTTTCAGGAATGCTGCTCGTTCAATATTTAAGCTCAGTCTGTGCAAGACACGAGGTACCTTAGCATTCATTATCCTGTTTGTGCCAGCATCTCTGCCGAGTCCCCGGTGCACTGGGGAGAACCATTTTCCTGCTACAGCAGCAGCACTAAGGTGTGCTGTGGCAATTACAGGGGAATATAAATTTTCAGCTCTCCTGAAATCACAGCACTCCTATTAAAGCAGCCCACTGGCTATGTGCTAAATTTGCCCAGACAGCGGCAGGGCCAGACAATGATGGCCTGTGGAGATCCTCCGGAATAGGCCATGTGCTGCTGGGTTGGCTGTGGATGAAATGCACTCCTCTGTCACCGGCTCTCCAGCTCAGAGCAGTTCCAAGAGAAAAAAAAAATAAAATGAAAAAGGAGCAGAACAAGCGACAGCAGCACAATAGGCTTTCTTTGAAGCAATTCTTCCAGGTATGTGTGCACTTGCTCCCTGGATCTGCAAGTATTTGTCAAATAAATTCAATTAATTTTCTCAAACAACCCTTTCTGCTTTTCATTGGAATCTCTCTCATCGAGCTCACCCATGACATTTGAAGTTCCCATTCCCCAGAGCCACAATAGCCAGGAGGAGCAGAGCTGCAGCGTCCCAGAGGGCTGCTGGTCACCCAGCTGGGCACAGTAGGAGACAATTCTGCCACTTTCCCTCTGCAGAGCCCTCCCTCCATGAGCAAGGAAAGCTCGGAGCTGGATCTTCGGCTCCAGGTAGAATTTGCAGAGACAGAAAAAAACCCCAGATGACAACAGAGGAATTTTGGAGGTTTAAATGGCAGGCACAGACACCTGGAGAATCCTGCCTTGGAGCTGAATGGAGCAGAGGTCACGCCCATAGCTGTCCTGGCTGGGGGGGAACCGTTCCCTCCTCCCCATCACCCCGTGGCTGCACATCCCTGAGCTCAGACAAGACCCCAACCTCACAGGGAATGTCACAGAGCCCCAGCAGCAGCCAGCATGGCTGAGGGCAGCAGAGCACAGAGCAGCAACTTGGAAATCATCTCTGCCTGTCTCAAAGCTGCCTCTGTGCTGTGAGAGCAGCTCCATGCGGGAGCCAGACAGCTGGGATCAGACAGGCACCGCACCGCCAGGCTGGTGCTTGTCAGCTCCTGCCGAGGCATGCGGGGGAGCACACGCCGCCCGCCTCCGCTCCCGCTGGAGAATCCTCCTCTGCGCCTGGAACCGCTCGGCTGAGGATGGACTCACCCTCCTCCTCCTCCCCTGCCCCTGTCCTGACAGGAGGGAGGTTGGAAGCCCTCGCAGAATGGTTGCAATCACAACACGCCTGTTCCCACATCTTCCTCCCCAGCCCTTTGCTTCTGAGAAGATTTTTCTCATCTCCATCCAAAACATGACACATCCCTTAAACTGACTTGAATGTAAACGATGCAAATGCAGGGAGAAAGTAATTAGTCTCTGGAGGTTACAACTGGGTTTTAAGCAATGAAATCATTGGAACTGGGTTCTGTTTCACCTCACTGAGAAAGGAAGAAATCCCTCAAGAGTTGGTTTGGGGAGGGGTGGGTTGCAGCCCATCGCTGCTGAAAGCTGCCACCCTTCTCTTTCAAGAACTGCCTTTGATTTAACCTGCCTGTGAGGCTTTGTTCCCCAAAACAGGACAGGAGGAGGCTCAGGCAGCAGCCCCCAGTGACACACACTGTTCCCATCTCCATCTGCTCAGCCCATGCAAACACACCACCCCTAAAAACCCCCAAATGCTCTCATCCCCTGTGCCCTGACGTTCACCCCGTGGGTTCTGCCTCCCTGCAGCACCAGCTTGCCAAAACCCACTCCTACTCTTGGCCACAGAGGCCTGAAAGTCATTCCTACCCTGGCATAGGAGCTGCAGCTGCAATCGCCTGGCTGGGCTCATATGTTCCAAATCACCCTAATGGCACTTCAGAAATGCAAATAAAAGTGAGATTATGATATTTTACGTAAATAAGCAATGTGGCAATCCCAGCCTGGCTTGGCCTGCCAGGCAAATTCACTGGAGAGATACTAACATTGAAATATGTGAGCGTGTTTGCATGGAACATTTATTGTATAACTCTGGGCTCCAATAAAGCCTTGTATAAATTATTCATTTTGGAATCGAGATGAAATGCCAAAACCCACCCACCAAGGGACTGCTTTTATTACTACCAGAGATCTAGTCTTAGTTAGCAGCTGAGCTGTTAACACAGCTCACAAGGTAATTCCAAATGGGGAATAACCCATGTCCTTTGTGTCACCACTGAGGGCAGCGTCTGGGCACCTGCACACCCACACACGCTGCTTTAGGGTGGAAAACCGCGTCCTGAAGAGTGTAAACTCCATCCTGATGTGCTCATCTGGGGAGCTGGGAGGGCACAGGAGTGTTTGCAGAGCTCGGATGAGAGCCCGGCATGCTGCGGGCTGGGCTGCGGGAGCACCCGGAGCACAGAGCCCAGGGCAGCCCCGCGGGGATGCCCACGGGGCGCTGCGGGCACCGCGGGCTGGCTCAGGGCACCAAAGTGTGACTGCGGGGCACACGCAGCGCCAACACCTCCGGTACCAGGACACGAAATCCCGGGTAGCGGTTGCCATGGCAACTCCTCTTCTTAAACACTGCTGTTAAACTGTTGCATCAAGGCCTCCGCGAGCTCCCTGCGAGCTTCATCGCTTCGGGGCTACAGTAATGACAGCAGCCTGTCCTGGTCCTGGTCCTGGTCCTGGTCCTGGTCCTGGTCCTGGTCCTGGTCCTGGTCCTGCCCCTGCCACTGCCCCTGCCCTGTTGCATGGTCTTGTGCTGCTCCCACCGTGCTCAGGCATCACCATAGGTCACTGTTCTTTCTGCAGCTGAAGGCTGACATTAAGGAGCCAGTTACCAATTTGCTGTTGAAAATTACTTTTTTCTGTCTGAAATGCCTGCAGTGCCCAAGGTCCCCAGGTGTAGCTGCAATTAGTCTTCCACTCACCCCTTCCTCCCACCTTTATGCCTCTCCCTCTGCAGTTGCCGGGAGGCAAAACAAAGTGATGGATCATGATATGAGTCTGGGGACTGCTGACTTCCCCGATTTGGATGGAGAGGGCTGCAGGGACATTTTTTAAGCTATGTAGAGCTTTGCCCAGCTTCACCTCCAGCCCACTCAGGTGGGTGGCAGGATTCTCCTTCAGCCTCCACACAGCCACTATTTCCCCCTTCTCTTCCAGATGGGGCAAAGACTCGATGGTCCTGGAGGCTTTTTCCAAAATAAATAATTCTGTGAGTCTGTGATTCTGCACTGGCTCTGCTGACAGCTCTGGACATCCCAGACAAGGAATCAGAAACCCATGGGTGCCTCTGCAGTCCCAAGACACCCAGCCCTGCTGGCACATGACATTCTGGGAGCACATCTGGGGCTGGCAGCAGCAGCAGCACTGTTCTATTCCAGCAGCAGCAGCCCAGCACTTGCACACTCCCAGACATCCATAGTCGCAGGCATCCCATGCAGCCACATTAAGTTCTCCTTCCCTAATGTAACTTTTTTTATATCAGCAGCTGTCTCAGCCTCCAGCAGGGTTTTATGGATCATAAGAAAGGCTAAGTGGAAGTTTTCCTTTTTTTACATTTTTTTTTGGAAGCAGATCAAACGCTCCAAATCGAATGGCTTGATGTGGTCTGGAGCAGGGAGCAGTGACAGGTGGAGGGGAGCTGCTGGTTCCCTGGGAAGGGACACGTGTCCCACAGCTGTGCCTTGGCCTGCACCACCCCCATGACACCAATTTTGGCTCCAAAGCAGGGATGGGAGATGGGAGCCACAGAAGGGCAACAGTGACATGGTGATCTTGTGCACCAGCCTGCTCCTGGCTTGTTTTGGCTGCAGGGTGGGGAATACTCTCACTGCAGGGAATGCTAATAAGGGGTTTTGTGTGTGAGAGGGAAATAGAGGTGAAACTACCTATCACAACTGTGAATAATGGAATTAGGAGAGTAATAATTACCCATGCATGAGATTCCAGGCAGAACAATCATCACAAGTGCCGTATCACTGACTGTCTGGGTCTCCACAGATATCTCCCACCCCTCGGTTTGTGTCACACTGCACAGCCCCAGGCAGCTCTGATACCCCACCACAGCTGCCAGCCCTGGGACCAGAGCTGTCAGGACCAGGGGAGCCTTGGTGGAGCATTTTCCTGCATGGGAAAGCAGTCAAGTGATTTCTATCCCTTGTAACCCCATGTCCAGAAGGTGAAGACAAACACACCTTATCTGCACTTGGACCTCAGTGGTACAAGACTCCATGGGTGGGTTAGGAATTATGCTCTGGAAGTGCAGCCCAGGCACTGGGACTTTAACAAAACTTCCTTCTGGATAAGTTTAGAAAATGCATCTTGGGCTTCAGAGGCCAAGTGGTGACATCTCATTGTGCAGGAGAGATGAGACAGCTCCAGATGGTGACGTCTTTAGCGGGGATTTTATCTCCTCGCCCACAGGGCTGTGATTTGGGAGGCTCTGTGTTTTGGCAAGGAGATGATCAAGTGGCTCTGAGGACCTGGAGCCAGCGGTGTCACAGCCTCTTCACTAAGTTGGTGTTTAAAGCCTGTGCTGGAACTCTCACTGCACAAGTTTCTGAGGCTGCCTCTCCTCAGAGTCAGTTCGTGCTTGCAGGGAGGAGCCAGCCAGATTTTGGCTGGCAACAGGGCTGGGGCTGCTGCCCACCTCCCTGGGTGTGCAGGGGAAAGGAAAATGGGATCAGGACCTGCCCTTCCTTTGGAGATGGGCAATCATCCCTCACGTTCAGGTGTGGGGGGCTGAGCTGTGCCCCCCAGCTTGTGGAGTGCACCCATCTGATCTTACCTGGGGCTCATTGCACCACTCGGTGCTGCATGGGGGAGTTTGCCATGGCTTCCCAGCTGGATCATGCCTGGCAGCTCAGAGGAGCCACATCCCAGGCCCCTTCCCACCCGGCCCAGCCCCTGGAGGAGAGTCTCATCCTGTGCCGGTGTCTTCCCACACAGCATCGCATGGCACACTGAGGAGATTCACCCTGCAGAAATCCAAACAATAAGGAAAAGTGTCAATAAACATATATTTTTTACAGTCCATTATCTTACCCTTGCCAGCTTTTAGCCTGTTATTGCACCAAGCCATTAAATCCCCTCCATGAGGGCAGCATGCCATTTGTGTAACACAGCGTAATGGGACCATTAATGCCTCCCCTCCCCACCACAGCACTGCTCCAGGAGAGGCATTTATATCCACATTCACAAAACCAATCCCTTAGTTCCAGGTTATTTGCCTTTAATGCAATGATATTGCCGAAATCCCCCCTAAAATTAGCCCAGGTGCTTTTAACAAAACCAATAAAGCATATTAATTAATAATCCCCGTGTTGAATACATGAATACAAACAGGTCATTCTAGCTGCCTATGAGCTCTTTCAGGAGCAGAAGGGCTTGTGATTTCTTGAGGATGGTCACCAGAGGACAGGAATAATTTGCAGTCAAGTGGCTCGATGGAGTCACAGCTGACTTGCCCTGAGAGCTGGGCACCATTTGTTGCTGCGAGACTGGCAGCGTGCTCGTGTTCACTGGTATTTCCATTTACTGCCCTTCCCTGGTCTATTTTTGAAAAATAATTAAAAAGCATTTCCAGTTCAATACTGTTTGGCTCTATGAGTGATACAATCTAAGGTGCAGAATTAAAATAACAAAGGCAAGCAGTGCTGTGTTCCTGAAGCCTGCAGCCCCTCTCCAGGATGTAGACCCATCCTGAGGCTCCCTGCTGTCCGTGTCCCTGCCAAGGCCACCTCGCAGTGATGGGGACAGGGATGGGGATGGGCTGCCAGTGGAGCAGAGCCTGGCTCTGCCAGCTCAGCCCCTGGCTCCCCTCTGTGCTCTCCGGAGTGTCCTTGTTCCCCAGCCCACAGCTCCACTCGGAGCACACAGCTGAGCCATCTCTGCTCTTTTCCTGCTTCTGACGTAGCGGCTGAGGCTGCTGGCAGAGTTTGCCAGCCGAGGAGAACGTGAGAAACGGCGTGCTGTGATTATTATCCACCCCCTTCTGAAAGCCTTCTCATTAGCAGGGTGACACAGGGACAGCCACTGAGGTGCTGTGGGCATTCAGAGAGAAGGGAGGACCATCCAAGGCCAAAAACAGCTTGGGGAAACCCTGTTTTGAGCATGTCTGGCTCTGGAAGTAGACCAGAGCACAGCGCAGCATGGGGCTGGAAGCAGAGTGGAGTGACCCAGACGACGTCCCTGAGAGCAGTGGGAGAAGCTGCCAGTGCCAGGCCTGGACACACCAGCTCCAGCAGTGTGAGCAGCACTAACTCACAGTTATAAATGTTTGGATGCTGCTAAGATATGTATCGACAGCAGCAATTAATCCCCTGCTTTGTTTGCTGACCTGCTGCATGGGAAGGGTCACACTCAATTCAGCTACTGAAATACGCCGTTATTGTTGGAGGCAGCCACTTCCCTTCATGTCTCTTGCCAGCTTTTAGATTTCATTCTTCTAAATCCTGGCACTGAAAAGCACCACCCCAGGCAGCACTGGAGGCTCGAGCTGGTACAGACAGGAGCGCCGGTGAGGAGTTCCCAGGGGATGAGCTCAGGCCAGCCGGGGGAGCTGGCTCTGCTTCCCTGCCCGCCCCGCAGCGCCCCTCTGCCAGCAAGAATCAACATCTCGTGGGCTTTACCCTCCTCCACCTTCTCCTCCTCCTTTTCCTCCTCCCCCTGTTCCTTCTCCTCCTCCTCCTCCTCCCTACATGCCTGCCAGCAGATAGGACCCCCACCCCAGCAGGAGAACTTGGCCTCATCCTCACAGCTTTCCCTGCCTGCACGTGCAATCCGAGGGGAAATGAGTGTGGAACCCACATCCTGGTCATGCCACCCGCTTGGCTGCTGCCCTCAAGGTGCCAAGCATGTCCTGGGAGCACAAACCTGCCCAGTGTGACTGGACCCAGCTCTAGATTGGCTTTTCCTTCCAGCACTGTCCTTATGCATTTTCTGTTAGGAATTGATTCCTAGTCTCCTTTCAGAAAAAGATCAAACAAGCCCTTATGTCTCCCTTGGCTGCTTCCTTTGCGGATGTTTAAGTCGTTACCCTGGGTTTGAAGTTTGATTAAAAGGAAAGCAAGGAGCCCTGATATGGGGAGTACAGGCTGGAGCCATTGTGGGTTGGAAGCACAAGACATCAGAGACCCCAGCTTGCCCCTCACCAGCACCTCCTGCCCCACACAGGATCCTCCATCCTGCTCAGCCTGTTGTGCAGGGGAAATCAGAGCCTGTGGCCACCACTGTCTGCCCTGACATTTTATTTTTTCTGAGCACTCATTGGCACCTTTCATCTCCTGCCCAACACCCCAGTGCAGCCATCCTCAAAAAGAGCCATGCAGGAGCACAGCCCTCTGCAGCTTGGGAGCCATCTGCCTCCGGATTGCACGGCAGCAAGAGCTTTACATTAGATAACACCCGTGTGTTAAACCTTCATCCCTCACCGGCTGCTGCTGCTTAAACAGCAGAGCTGGAACGCACTGGAACTCACAGGATTATTATGTACATGTCGTCATCTCAAACAATGCACATGAATTTGTGACAGACGATGTGGGGACGAACTCAGAGCAGGAATTGTCTCCCCGAAGACAATGCCCTTGATGGATAATAGCAGAGCCACCTCCGAACAATTGGGGGCTGATTTTTATTTTGGCTTGAACTCCGCTTTCTCAGTGCAGGTGTCCAATTTGTCCCTGCCTGTATAAATCCCACCAGTTAAATGACTCAGCTGTTGGCACAAATCAACCTGGGAGATGTTTCCCTGGCTGGGTTTGTACCTCAGGAAGGCAGAAATACCATGCCTGTAAAAAAACAGTCAGCTCTGATATCTTCATGCCCTAAAGGAGATTTATTGGGATGAGTGAGGTTAAACCAGCAGTCGTTTCTGACCCACTGGCTCAGGCCTCCCAGTGCTCCAAAAATCCATCTGATGCCCAAACCCTGCCCCAGGTACCAGCGCAGGCAGAGGCTGGGATTTATGGCTGGGGCTGGCAGTGGGTTAAGCACCATAATCTGAGCGAGCGTTTCTGTAACCTTCTGACAAGGGTAATAAACCGGAATGAGATGCGCATTGTTCCCAGGAATTTATCAAACTGAGATTGTCTTTCCCCTTTGGGAAAGGTCGCAGTGTGCCTCATTTTATAGAGAACAAAAGACCAAGGGCAGCTGCCCTGGGGTGCGAGCGAGTGTTTGTTTGGAAAAACTTTAGGTGAAAGGAAATTCATGGTAAAATGATGGAGAGTGAGGCTGGGCCTCAGCCTTACAGTGAGCCTGCTTGCATCCCATTTTACCTTGGCAGCCTTATGAATCCCATGGTTTTCCACATACAGCAGGCATGGGTTGCCCTCACTGGAACAGGGCTGTCCTGCGCAGGTCGGTGTGGGCAAAGCAAGGTGAGGCCAACACATGCAAGCCCACCCTTTGCAAAGAAAATCTCTGTAATGCAGGGTTTGTGTGTTGTGCTGCTCTCACAGAAGCTGTGACCAGCAGCTGCTGCCCAGCCATGTGCCAGTCAGCCCCCAAAGGTGGGAAAACTGGGAAAACTTGAAGAAACTTCAGAGCATCCAAAGGAAATAATTCCTTTTTTCCAGGAGCAAGCTAACTTGTGGGTGTTCCCACCTCATTGCACCCCCTAGCCAGCCTGAGGTTCCCAGGTGCCCTCAGACTCCCAAATTCTCAAGCTGCCTTTCCCCTTCTCCCACCCTCCCCGAGCTGCTGGGAGCCTCAGCAGCTCAATCTGGAACTACAGGAGCTTTGAGCTGTGGGTCCTTGCAGAGATTTTGATCACTTCTCATTGTTTGAGGCTGAGAAGTAGAGCCTGGATTGTATAAAGTAATTAAATAAAGCCGTCAGTCCTCCCTCTGAAGTGGCTGCGCCAGCAGTTTCATTATGGTTTGTTCTCTTTGGAATGTGACCTGGACAGCTCTTACACCACCCTAAGGTTTCACTTCAAGGATCTTAGAAGAAAATCAATTATTTTTAGAAATGTAAATATTTTATGAAGCTGCTTCTTTTTTGTAATGATGGAATAAAGGAAAATACGGCCACTTGGCTCTTCGGTGACAGGTGGGAAATGCAACAATCCCACCTCAGAGCCTGCAGTACCTGAGTGGCCTGCTCCAGGCATCTTAGCAAGGAGCCTGCAATGGAATATCCTCTGTTAAATTATACATCTCAGAGCTGCCCAAGTGAGCAGACTCTGATTGAAGTCTTCCATGCCCTGGCTCTGCCAGGGGAGAGTCAGCAGCTCCCCCCTGCCTCAGTGGTCCTGGGGCACAGGCAGGTGATGGCCTTGGCAAAAGTGGCCAAACAGTTTTGGAACATCCTTGCTGGTGGGTGAGGGAGGTGTGTCCCCTCAGCTCCAGACAGACTTTCTGTACCCCAAGTGGTGTGAAGGGCTGTGGGGATGCAAGTGGCAGTGGTGCCTCCAGTGCCTGGTGGGAGACTACAGGAAAGGGACAGAGGGGGGAGAGAGGTTTCTGCATCTCCGCGTGACATCCCGATATCTTGCGAAACGCCTGTCCCTGCCTGCTACACTGTACCCCAAGTGGTGTGAAGGGCTGTGGGGATGCAAGTGGCAGTGGTGCCTCCAGTGCCTGGTGGGAGACTACAGGAAAGACAGAGACATACTATTTACAGGAGCCTGACCCACAGGACCAGAGGGAACAGATTCAACCAAAGGAGGGGAAGAAATGGATGAAATTGTTCCCTGTAAGTGTGGGGAGGCCCTGGAACAGGGTGTCCAGAGAAGCTGTGGCTGCCCCAGCCCTGGAAGTGACCAAGGCCAGGATGGCAGGTGATGAGTGGAAGGTGCCCCTGCCTGTGTCAGAGCGGTGGATGATCTTTAAGATCCATTTCAACCCAAACCATTCCAGGATTTCATTAATCTATCAAAGGCAGATCCAGGGATGCTTCAAGGATGCCATCAGAGCCACATGTGTGTACTTGAACTTCCAACATCAGGGAATCCAGCTCCTGGGCGGGCTCCGCTTGGGAGAGAGCACCCAGCCCTGCTCCCTCCCTCAGCCTGGGACCCCAGTGAGGCTGGAAAATGCAGCATTTAAATCTTGAAATTGTTATTGTTTCTATCAAAGAAGTGAATCCCCAGCTGCTTCGAGTTGCTCTTACATAATTTAGGCCAATCGGCGCTTCCTCACGCAACACGAGCTTAACTTCGCCGAGCCCTAAGGCAGTGCATTTATATTCTGTTCTGCTGCTGTGAAATGAATGGTGCGACGGTGACAAGAGGAAGAGGGAGCTTTAAAGAGAGAGAAGAAGCCAAAGAGAAAGAAAGATAGTTGAAAGAAACAGAAAGACAGGGAGAGGAGAAGATACAGAACAGCAAAGTGGTTTATAATGGAAGGACTGTAATTTATTTTGACACTAATCATGTATTATTCATTCGGAACAAAAATAAACCTTATTAACCAGGAAAAACAGATCTCCCATCTCCAGCCCACGTTGTGACGAGCGAGTGGCGGCGGTGAGGAACCTGACAGCCGCCTGGCTCCGTGCCGCGTCCTGCGCCGCGCGTGCCGCTCCTCGGCGGCACCGCAGCGCCCGCGGGCACAGCACGAGGAGAAGAGACAGCTTTGCCTGCCAGGGAGGCCACGTAATGCACTCGTATTGTTTCCATCCCCAGACGCTGTCCCTTGTCTCTCCGAGGCGCTTGACATCCTTTCCAGGCTATAAATAGCCGGGTGGCCGTGCGGCCCCGCGGTGATGGGCCCGGCGGTGGCAGCGCTCCAAGGCCCGGAGGAAAATGAGTTTGTCCCCGTGAGTCTATGCTCAGCACAAGGGCACGGTCACAGCCGGTGGGAACACCGAGCTGGACATGGCAGAGGGTGCCCAGGAGCTGGGACACATCAGAGCTGCACATCAGCATCTGCTGCCAGCGCCAGCACAGCCCGTCCCACACAGACCAGGAGCTGTCCACTGTGGAGACAGATGGGCATGCCAGCCCTCTCCCTTGGAGAGGTATCCCTTGAATGGGTTATTGTCGCAGACATCTTTTATGGAAAATCCTTTCCTTAGGATTTTTCCTCCTGAGAAGCTGAGAGGCCTCAGGAACAGAATGTAAACAATGGTTATCTGCTGCTGTGGAATGCAACAGGTGGATCTGTGATTAGCCCATGTTGGATGTTTCTAATTAATGACCAATCACAGCTTAGCTGGCTCAGACAGAGAGCCCGAGCCCCAAACCTTTGTTATCATTCTTTCCTATTCTATTCTTAGCTAGCCTTCTGATGAAATCCTTTCTTCTATTCTTTTAGTATAGTTTTAATGTAATATATATCATAAAATAACAAATCAAGCCTTCTGAAGCATGGAGTCAGATCCTCGTCTCTTCCCTCAACCAAAAACCCCTGTGAACACCACCACCAGTTATGATAAAAATCTTTTCAAACTCCCCGGATTGAAAAATCCTCTGCGGTCATGGTGAGTTCCCAGCATGCTTTGGAACCCCATGTAGATTTGTTGGGACTGATTGGTTTTTCCCCCGTTGTACCACCCCTGCTTTTCCCCCATAAAACCCCCAATTTCTGCCCTGTTCAGGGGTGAGCTGCCATCACTGGTGTCCTTTGTGGGGTGCTGGAATAAAGGCAACCTCTGTGGAACAACCCATGGTGCTCCTGTCTCTGTCCCTGTGTTGGCCTGGATACAACTCACAAGGCAGAGCTGAAATCAATTAGAGCTGAAATCACTGCTCAGAGCTGAACTGCCTGCCCCTCGCTGAGGTTACCCTCAGGCTGAAGGACTGCCTAAGACCCCTAGAAAGTTGTCTCTTGTGAGACCTCTCTCTGGGAAGATTGTGGCATCCAAGTCAAGCCGTAAGACCCCCGATAACCACTCCCCACAGTCCACAGTGTCTCAGATTTCTCTCTCTTCCTCACACCAGTGCTACCAGTCACTGCCCATGCTCTCAATTCCCTTCTCTCCCTGCTCACAGCACAACAAAAGAAGCTCATCCTCTCCCGGCCTCAAACCAACCTGCCCCGGCTAGTGGCAAGATTTAGGAAGGATTTTAAAACGTTATTACTGACTTATGAGGCTTTAAATAATATTGGAGTCTGCATATCATTCAAATCTACTGTCTTTTAACACCCACAATTGGGTTTTAGGGGCTGAGCCTGGAGATGGATGGGGCTGTCCCCGCTGTCGCTCAGCCATGGGTGCTTTGCCACCTCAGTGTTTGTGTTCCAGGAGTTTTAAACAAGTCTTAATTCACACTTTGGAGCTTCCCTTTCAACGTGAAAAGCAATCACGTTTCAGCAGCACTTCCCTCTGCTGGTGTAAGAAGTGTCCTGGGCAGAGGAAGGGAGTGCCACACCGTACCCAAGCACCCTGAGGTGCTGTTAGCACCCAGGGAATGCCAAGCCCCTCTGGGTTGGGTGAGCTTCATGCACCTGGTTCCCTCCTCTGCAAGAGTGATGGGTCTGGGAATGACTCTCAAAGTGAGATTTTAAGGGATGGAGCAGGAATGTTGCCTCTTGGTGACATCAGCCCCTCCCTGGTGTCACCAGCATCCTGCCCTTGCAGTGCCCATCCCAGCTCCTCCTCTGATGCTGCAGCCAGGTTTTGTGCTCACCCCTCATCTCCACAAGCTCTGGATCACCAGCTGAGTTCATTTTATTCATTACAACACAGAAAAATTAGAAGGGACTCCCTGTGACCCCTTAACAGGAGTGAGGGTGGCGGGAGCTGATGGAGCTGAGGGTGGAGCAAGCAGGAAGCCACAGGGACAATGTGCTTTGGAAAGCAGAAAATTACAAACTGGGGTATTCAGGCTCTAGAAAGCTCAAGGCTTTAATTCTCTAGCCAGACCTTCAGGGAAAAGAATTAGAACAATAATTATCAATTTGTTCTTTGTGTCCAAGGGCAAATTCAGCACTTAGAGGACAGAGTTGTTGCTGGCTTCTTTATCCCTGCTCTTTGTAATCCTGATTAGCAGAATGTACTTTAGACTTTGAAATGAATGATTCCACCTCTCTGGCCAGCGGGCCTGCTTCCCTAGAAAACATCTGGGAAGCCTTGGGCCATGCTCTGGCTTTATCTGGGTGAGCTGGCAAAGGTGCTCAGGGGATCCCCCCAGATTCCCCCTCCTGCATCTGGAAAAGCAGCTTTGCCCAGAGCCTGCTGTCCCCTGACACTTGCCAGCAATGGATGCTGCTGTCTGTGGGGTTTTAGGGACTGCAGGGTGTAGGGTGGCAGAGCAGGGAAGCCCCCAAGCACCCACCTGTCCCCCACCCACCCCTGCCTGCCCCTGAAACCCACCTTTCTCCGTGGGGTTCCCATCACAGCCTGTTCCCTGCACTCCCTCTCATTATTGATTCCATTCCCTGTTAATAGCCCCTGTCATAAGCCACATCGACAATAATGAGGCATTTTATGGTGATCTATGGGAATTTCCAGAAACCACATTCTTTATTTATTCAGCGCTGTAATGGTAATTCAATATTGTAGCAAGGCAAATTAAGGGTGTTTTTTTTTTTTACTCCTGGGCTGGAAGATGTGACTTTCCAAAAGAAAACTGCTCCTGAGCAGAGGGGTGAGAGGAGTTGTGGCCATCCTGGCTTTAATTTGCAGATAATGGACATTTTTTACAGTCATTATTTGAATACATCAGTTCCCGCTTGACCTGTCTGAACAATTCTTGATGGGTCTTGAACCTCGTTCATAAAGGGAGCTTATCCTTCAGCTTGAGGAGATGATGAAGCATTAACAAGAAATATAAAAAGTAATTTGGCCTCTTCACGACCAGATTAATTCCTGGTCAGGGCTGAATGTGCAGGCAGGAGCACAGCAGGGAGCTGCTCTGCCCAGCATGGGGACATCTCTGGTGTCACCCAGCCTGTCCCCTCCTGCCTTGGGCTGGTGTGCAGGCAAACATGGGCTCTGCTTGTTTCTTTCTTTTGTGCTGTTTTTAGAAGTGCAGGAAGGATGATGATGCCAAAGCCAGCGTGGAAAGGCTCCTGGAATGAGCTGCATGATTAAAAATGCCCGGTGTAATTCAGATTGATAACTGCATTAAAGTCGTGGGGTTTCCCTTCCCTAATCGAGTCACACCTACAGCACTGAAGGCAAAATTATGGTAATCACCACCAGTGCTGGGTGATGGATGCAAACTCCTGGTGTCACTGCCAGTGCTTGGGGACATTAATTAGGGATCCTGATTTCTGCTCCTGCTCTCCTCCTCATCCAGTTCTGAGTGCCACGGGAGAGCCTGGGCTGTGGCTCTGCCCTGGGCGAGCTCCTGACTGCTTCTGGCTGCCCTTGTCCCTGTGGGCATCTCCAGCACTGCCAGCCCTTTCTCCCGGTCATTTCCTGAGGTGTTCCTTTCCTTGCTGCATCTGCAGGCACCTTCACACTGGCAGGTCCATGGCACCATGCAAGGGTCTGGCCTTGATGCAAAAATAACACCAGGATCAGAGCCTGCAGCCAGAGGGGACGTGGTTCAGCCCCTCCGCTGGGAACTGGGTGAGAAGCTGGAGCCAGAGCTGAAGGATTCTCCCAAGGAGACATTCCTGAGGGATTCTCCCAAGGAGACATTCCTGAGGGTTCTCCCAAGGAGACATTCCTGAAGGATTCTCCCAAGCAGACACTCCTGAAGGATTCTCCCAAGGAGACATTCCTGAAGGATTCTCCCAAGGAAACATTCCTGAAGGATTCTCCCAAGGAGACATTCCTGAGGGTTCTCCCAAGGAGACATTCCTGAAGGATTCTCCCAAGGTGACACTCCTGAAGGATTCTCCCAAGCAGGCATTCCTGAAGGATTCTCCCAAGGAAACATTCCTGAAGGATTCTCCCAAGGAGACATTCCTGAGGGTTCTCCCAAGGAGACATTCCTGAAGGATTCTCCCAAGCAGACACTCCTGAAGGATTCTCCCAAGCAAGCATTCCTGAAGGATTCTCCCAAGCAGACGTTCCTGAAGGATTCGCCCAAGGAGACATTCCTGAAGGATTCACCCAAGCAGACACTCCTGAAGGATTCTCCCAAGAAACTGCAGCAGCTTGACTCCATGTGATGCCTGGATATACAATGTGGACATGCACAAAGTCCCCCGGCCAGGGAACACAGCCCTGGCGCTCTTTTATTTTGACATCAGATAACCTTGATAAATTCTCTTATTAAATTTAATATCTTTGATCAATCACAGTAAAACTTGAGGAGATGAATTATTAAAACGAAGAATTGCTTTCTAGGGTTTATGGTTATTGTGCTACCTAAATTAAACATGTAGGTGCTGTTATTTAAAAGAAAAATATTCCCCTGTCCCCAAAGCCACGTGTATCACCTCAGCTCGGCCAGAGATCTCTGATAAGCAGCAACCACATCACCCTCCTTGCACACACTAATTACACAGTGCCCTGCTTTCCTGAGCCATGAACAGCAGCCAGTGTCACCTGTGCAGTGGTGACACCAGCTCAAGGTGTTCCATTTAATCCCCAGAGCTGAGGGCATCACCCCTTCTGCTGCTGCTGCAGGTGCTCAGACCCAGGAGCTGCATGATCCCAAAGCCCACTGGATGTTCCATCTCCAGGATAAGCACACTCTGTTCTCACCCATCTCAGAGCTCCCGAGACACATCCTGCAGGGGTTTTCCTGGTTCTGGAGGTGGTCCATGCTCCCCAGGCTGCTCCATGAATGGTAAAACATTGATGTTTGAGTGACCTCTCTTTGGGGGGCGCTGAGCACTGGCAAGGTCTGTGCATGCCAGAGGAAGGACAAGGAAAGCTGCTGGCAGTCCAAGATCCTCAATGTCATCATCATATTTTCTGAAAAATCCCTCCACCAAGATTTTTTCTTCTAGGGAGCTGGGAAGCTTCAGAGAAAAATGAAAACAATAGTTATCTGATTCGCTTCTCCTGTGTTTTGTTGCTTTGGAATGTGGTTTAGACATTGTTTACCAACTGGTCATTATTTCATTGGTTTCATGTGAATTGTTTTAACTTAATGACCAATCGCTGTCAAACTGTGTCAGACTCTGAGGAGAGAGTCACAAGTTTTTCATTAGTATTTTGTTAAACCTTCTGTAAGTATCTTTTCTCTCTTGTTAGTATAGTTTTAATATAGTATTCTTTAATATAATATAGTATCATAAAATAATAAATTAGTTCTAAAAACATGGAGTCAGATTCATCTTTCCTTCCAACAATGGAGACCCCCAGAAAATACCACACCTCGACCCCCTCGCCTGCGTTCCCCAGGTAATCCTTCCTCCTGCCCATAACCAAGGGCCATTTTTCAGAGCTGATCTGTGTTTGCTGGCTGCTCCAGCCTCCAGCTCCTGCTCTCCCTGCGTGGCTGGACAAGGTGTCATTACAGTGATTGAAACTCAGCTCAATTTCCTGCAGGGCCTGTCTGTGCTCCACGCTCACGCTTCCATTTCCCAGCTAAGTGCCTCCGTCTATTCTTGCCTGTTACTCTAATTTGATAATGTTCTGTATTTTTTAAGCTTAATTGTACAGGATGTAATGAAAGTGGTGAACATGTCGGCACCAAAGGGGCAGGCACAGGGGATGGGATTTTGGATGGGAAGGTGCCATGTGGCACCATCAGGATGTGACAGCACCTGCAGGGCTCTCTAGCATGGCCAAGGGAAGCGTTGGATCCAGAGGATCACGACTTAAAACTTAATAGCTGAGCAGCTGCAGAAAGGCTCAGGGCAGAGAAAGCAATTCCTCCACTCTGGAGAACTTGAAATGAGGTTTAATCTTTTCCAGGCTTATTTCAATGTCTGGAAATCCAGGACAAAAACTTTTGGGGGTTTTGTGTGTGTATGTGTGTGTGTGTGTGTGTGTGTATGTGTGTGTGTGTGTGTGTGTGTGTGTGTGTGTGTGTGTGTGGAAAGACACAGAGTGACATATATTTTGGGATCAGCAAAGCAAAAAAGAAATCAGGGAGTGTGTGCAGCTGGCTCTGGAGGGGGAATGCCAGCCCTGGTCTCCTGCTTTACCTGCAGCTGCTGTGAGCAATCAACTTTGGCCATCACCATGACCTCCCAGACGTGTCTTTGCTGCACCACACCAGCAGTGCTGGAGCTGCTGGGACACCCAGACAGGCTTGGAGCCCATGGAAACATCAGGAGATGGGGCAAGACCAGCATGCCCCACAGCTCAGCTCTGTCCATGTCCATCCATCTGTCCACCCACCCATCCCACACCTGCACAACCTCCCTCCAGAACTCTGGGAGCTCAAGGATCCAGCTTCTTAGGCTTGAAAGCTGGCAGCTTTACATGGGTTTTTTTTCCCTCAAGATTGCAGGGAAAAACAATTAGAAGGGATAAAATCAAATGTTTTTTAAAAGAATGGGTTATTAGGCACATGCAGCGCTGCCTTGTCAGGATGAGCTGCAAGGGACCAGCGGGGTTTGGGGTGGATTATGTGTTTAGAGGGATAAAGAGCAAATCCACAGCTACAGCTCTGCCTGAGGGAAAACCTACAAAGGTATTGGTATGTGAGGGAAGAAGCCAAGGTCCAGGCAGGAATTCATAATTACCTGCTGCCTTCTTCCCTGAAACTTTGCTGCACCATCAGTTACGGGTTATTTTGGGAGAGAAGACACTGGGATGACAGGCACGCTCCTGCCTCAGCCACGTGGCAGAGAGGCCAGGCAGGCACATCTCAAGGTGGGAGAGCTGTTCCCTGCACCTTTTCAGCTCGGGAAACATGGGCAGTGTCACGGGGAGTAATGACCAGCCCAGCTTCCAGAGCAGGAGTGCAGCAAGCCACCGTGTTTCAGGTGACTTAATCAAGGTGAACCTCTACATTTCTCACCCACCACGAATTTTCTGTATATCCTTAAAACCAGCTTTAACCACTGTCACAGACATCTTTTATGGAAAATCTTTTCCTTAGGATTTTTCCTCCTGAGAAGCTGAGAAGCCTCAGGAACAAGATGTAAACATTGATTATCTGCTGCTGTGGAATGCAACAGGTGCATCTGTGATTGGTCTCATGTGGTTGTTTGTAATTAATGGCCAATCACAGCCCAGCTGGCTCGGACTCTGTCTGAGACAGAAGCTTTTGTTGTCATTCCTTCCTATTCTATTCTTAGCTAGCCTTCTGATGAAATCCTTTCTTCTATCCTTTTAGTATAGCATTAATATAATATGTATCATAAAATAATAAATCAAACCTTCTGAAACATGGAGTCAGATCCTCGTCTCTTCCCTCGTCCTCAGACCCCTGCAAACACCGTCACAAACCACCAGGCTGCAGAGATTTTTTTTCCCACTGCTTGCTCTGTGTTGGTTCTTTGCATGACAGTGTGTCAGTGCCCCTGCTCTCAGATCCTCAGCAGAGCTGTTGAGCCAGACAGGCTCAGCATGGGCTGTTCTGTGGCACCAGCCTTGCTGGAGCTCTGCTGGACACAGGAGATGGATTTTCACTGGCACATTTTGGTTAGGGCTAGCAGGGCATCCAGCTGTGCAGCCCAGCTGGCAAGGGCAGAGCTGCAGATGAGAGCAGCCAGCAGCAGCAGCTCCTCCCCTGGGCTGCGACAGTCCAGGAGAAGCTCTTGTCCTCCTGGTGTGAGACCTCCCAGATGTGACACTTGGGCCAAAGCCATGGTCAGCATTCCCCTCAGAGTGCCCAGGTGCTCCTGCAGGGCGGAGGCAGGGCAGGAGAGCCCCAGTCCTTGCAAAGGTCTGCCACATGCTCCCTGCATGGCTTTGGACAGACCCCCCAATTCCCCAAACCTCAGGTCACTTCCCAGCAGGTGGGATGGGACCAGCCAGGCCCCAGGAAATATTACTCTTATATTGACTCCTCCATTCCTTTGGCACCTGGAATTAATTTTGTGTTTGTTTGTACTGCGGTGGGTTTATCCTACAGGAAGAGCCAGCCCTTGCCAACCCTCAGCAGTTTAATAGCTAAAGCGTTTGATTAAAAAATTTAATAGCCCTGGAATGATGGAACAGCTTCTGTCCACAATGTATTAAGCTTCTGGCATTCAGATTTATACGCAGTGTAAACTCCCTTTATATGAAAACATTTGTTTCCTTTCCCGCATCCACAGCAGAGCTGCCCCTTCTCCTGCTTCATTTCCAGCCACTTGTTTAATTGCACAGTGTTGGGAAGCTGCCACATATGGGGAGGCGGATTCCAGCGACCACGATTCGGAGGAGCAGAAGGAAACGCCAGTGCTGGCAGCTGCAGCCAGCCCAGTTGGTGCCTGTGTGCGGTGTGTGCTCCAAGGAACCCCAAAATGAGCAGCTTTCCTGTGGAGAAGCCACTGTGGAGAGCCTTGTACCTTCATTAATTTCTTGTTGAGGCCAGTTTAATGCTCGTGTCCAGGCTGGGCTGAGCGACACTCCTGGTGGCCTCTGCCATCCTGTTGAGTTACACATCCATACCCCTCTCTCAGGAGCACTTTGTAGGAGCCCAGATAAACTCCTGCCACCAGCAGACCCCATAAATCCTCGTTACCATTTGCTCCAACCGATCTGCCCGATGTTTCTCCTCTCCCCAACAGCTCCCAAAGCCACCATAACTCTTCTCCAGGTCAAGCGGTTCATGGCAGATGGATACATCCAATTTACATTTGCTGCCTCAGCCACATGTTTTTAGGCAAACCTTGTCCCTTCATAATGAAGGAGCAGCTTGGGCTGGGCAGGCAAAGCCAAATGCCAGGGCCACATCTCTGGGAGAGGCAAAACCCAGCCAGGCTCAGCTGAGACAGACCCAAGGGCAAGAAGGAGGGGACAGTTCAGGGAATCAACGCTGGTTCCTTCTCCCAGGAAGGACATTTTTGTTAACCAGCATCTCTGAGAACCAGGAGGGCACCAGCAGAGCCTCCTCCGCTCAGCTTCTGGAGAAACTGGCATTTAATTTCCCATCACTTCTAATCCTCTTACTCCCGTGGACTTTGCGAGGGTGGATTTTGAGCTGTTCCGAGCTATATCATAATGTCAGGCAGATCCACAGGCTTTGGGCTCTGCTGAAGGGCTTAATAGAGATTTTTGTCACCCTGGAGAAGCTTGGGAGAAAGGAAAATTTCCTTTGCGGGGCCTGGGTGGTGGCTGGAACTGGGGGAGCACAGAGGGGCCCAGCTTGGGACAAGGAACTATAAATATCCAGCCCATGTGCAGGCTCCACAGTGAAAGGAAATTGCCGATTATCTTTGGCGACACTTTATTAGTGAGGAACAGTTTGTTCTTTACACTCCTCTGCCTGTCTGCCTTTTTTTAGATGAGAATCTACATGAAATATGCTGTAAAATACCTAATGTGCCTTTTTGGGGTAATAATTCAAAGTCCGTGTTCATAAATTCACTTTTTTTTGTTAAAAAAAAAGGGGGAAAAAATAGAAGCAGGAGATCCTGGATAATTTATAACCCTTGCTCTGTGCTATTGCTCCCCAGCCACCAGGATGCTGCTGCTCAGGGATTTGGATCCTGCACGGAGCCAGCACTCTGTTTGCAGCCTTTCATTTCAGCTGTTCAGGCTACATTAGGTTTTTCAAAGCCAAAGAATAATTTGGAAAACACATAAAGCCACTTCTGAGAGCTGGAGGGAAGTATCATATCCCTGGGATGGAACAGCACTGATACCTGTTTTGATAGACTGGCCAATTAAGAATTGCCAACAGAGCTGGGGAATTTGCATTGGAATGTCATTTCAGTGGTGATGAATTGGAGCTCCCTACCTACGCTCTACCTGCTGGATGATCTTGTTTCATTTCTAGTGAGGCTCTGTCTCTGTGCCTACACTCGTGGCATTACTCACTCCAGGACAGAGAACACACTCCTTTCTGCCCAGAGAATCAGCCAAGGGGGGCTGCAGCCAGGGACCCCCAAAGAGGCTGCTTCAGGTCTGAATTCAGGAGATGCCCGGGGCAAAGGCAGCTGCAGCTCTGGGCTCTTCCTTCCCAAGGCAAACAGCGGGGCAGCTCTTTGTTTGCTCTCCCTCCTGCTCGCAGGATTGAGTTATTATCCCTGCAATCATATTCTTAAGGTTAAGAACAAATATATGTAAGAACCTCGTGGAAAATTGGTCCACTTTGGAGTTGACAGAGGAGCACAATACTTCAAGCTGTCCTAACAGCTTCTCTGCTTAACAGAAACATTTTTCATTTCATTAGTGCCAAGTGCCCTCGCCACGCTGAGATTTGAAGATGAGTTTCTGTGTGAAATATGAGAAGTCTCCACTTGAGGCCACGTGGAGAGGGCTTGGTGCTCTCTCTGAAGGGCTGAGGAATCCTCCCTCTCCCAGGGAGTCCAAAGCAGGCACATGGGCAGCAGCAAAGCCACAGCACCCCAGCCAAGAGGGTTCCCTCCTAATAAAGCCCTAACAAACCCAGATTAGGATTTATGGTACCTCATAGACAGTTCTTCAATACCTCAAGCCATGACCTCAGTGCTGGTGTTGAGCTACGGTTCAATTTTTGCTTGTTGTGATTTGGGACTCAGCACGTGATTAATCACTGGCCTGGAGCATCCAGGACTGCACAAACAAGGATGTGGAGGGGAATTAGGGAAGGGTGTTTGGGTGCACAGCTCAGCATCTCGAGCACCTGGAGCTGCTGCATCCCAAACCCCGCCAGCACATCCCAGACCTGCAGGAGAAGGGCTCCCATCCCTCTGGGGAAGGCCAGGATTTGGTTGCAAACAGATTGTGAGGACCTTCAATTCTAATAACAGCTTTGGCGAATTGCTGCACTGTGATGGTGTTCACGGAGTTCTTAGGATGAGGGAAGAGACAAGGATCTGACTCCATGTTTCAGGAGGCTTGATTTGTTATTTTATGATATATATTATATTAAAACTATACTAAAAGAATAGAAGAAAGGATTTCATCAGAAGGCTAGCTAAGAATAGAATAGCAAAGAATGATAACAAAGGCAGCTGTCTTGGACTCTCTGTTTGAGCCAGCTGGGCTGTGATTAGCCATTAATCAAAAACAACCAACATGAGACCAATCACAGATGCACCTGTTGCATTCCACAGCAGCAGATAATCATTGTTTACATTTTGTTCCTGAGGCCTCTCAGCTTCTCAGGAGGAAAAATCCTAAGGAAAAGATTTTCCATAAAAGATGTCTGTGACACTGCACCTTGTGAGAGACCCCAGGGTCACCATCAGTGGCACTGTGATGCCTCTCACCAGCCCTGGGGAGAGATGCAGGAGATGTCAGTGGAGTCACTTTGGAGACATCAGGAGCTGGGGACAAGGATGTTGAGGGATACCAGCACTGGGGCTATGTGGAATGAGCAGTAGCTCCCACTTAGCTTTTATTAGCCAGATTCATCATGTGCCAAGCACGCAGGAGGAAAATCAATGGCAAGAACTGAAGTTATGGACACTGATCCGGCAGCTGGGGCTGCTTCCCAACGCCTTCTGCAGCCAATTCTCAGGGGCTTTGTGCAGACAGGATGTGGATCTTCCCAGAAGAAGCTCTGACTGATGAAATTACAGATTTACAGGGATTTGTGGACACCTTAGGGCAGAGGGCAAAGCCTTTTCTCACAGAGAATCATCCCTGGATAGACCGAGCTGCATTCCCACCCCCAGTACAGAGTTCACTTGTGCTGCTGCACCTCCCTTTTGGGATACCAGTAACTACATGAGAGCCTGATTTCTTCCTCCCAGCTCAGTCCAGATCTGACATCTTTTATAAAAATTTAAATCCCAACCAAAGGTAACACTCAGACAAGGACAGAGCCCAGACGTGGCTCAGTCTTGACGACTTTATTAAAGTTTTAATATTCCTTTCACCTCCAGCTAATCTGGCAGTCGTGATTGGGACAAGGAGAAGAAAATCAGGCTGAGGAAATGATGAGCGCGGTGCCTGGAGCTGAGTTCCAGTGAGGACTCCACTCCCTGGCTTGTCTGCTCCCATGCCCCCATTTTTTGCCACATTTGACATCTTTTGGGAGAGAGGGCATCCTGTTGAGCCCATCTCTGGCTGCCAGTGTTAATAACACCCTTACAAAAACAGTTCAACCGGGATGGATGGATTTGCTGGGAACGCCCGCACCTCCTGCAGCTCCTGCAAGGACATATTTTAAAATGGAAATGAAACGCTGAGTGAAACCTGATTTGCTTAAAAATAACTGTGGAGGTTGAATTGTTTTGTGCTGGAAGAACAAATAAACAAACAGAAGGCGCAGGTTTGAGGAACGAGAGCACGCTGCGTGTGACACTTTTAATACAGAGTTATGGATGGCACCGTCGCAGGAGAACATCCTGGTGGGGTTGTGGAACATGGCTGCTTGTGCAAACAGCTGCATCACCAACCTGCAGGCCGGGGGATTATTAATGAGCACTTCATCAGCACCTTCTTTTGCAGAATTTCTAATGACTGCTTAAAAAGATATGTAAATATGGATCCGTGCTTTGGCAGCCTGTGCTGGTAGCACCGAGGGCTCTGCCAGTGGGAGTGTGGCAGGGCTGGCTCTGACAGGACTCTTGGGTTCTCTGCCCCTGGGCCCTCCCAGGGGGCTCCCCTGTCGGGGAAGACCCTCCTGGAGCAGTTCTCTGTCAGGAAAAGGAGACCCACAGGATTTTTTTGGTTTTCAGGTTCTTATCTATTATCATCTTACCTAAAGTTTTGCATGCTGTCCACACCAGGCTCAGCACACTGGAAAAGCACCATAAAAATGGCCAACAATCTCTTGTTACAAGGTCTCTTAAGACTAAACTATCCAATTAAGAGCTGACACCTAGATTATTTTCCCTTTTAACCCAATAACTGATCCCTAGAAGCTGCAATGCGGATTTTTCCGCCCAATTACAAAATGCCACCCAAACCCATGGAGAAGAAGGGAGAAAAAGCATGAAGAAGAATCCCAGGACAACACCCTGTGCCCTCCATCTTGCTGCCATCCACAACACACTAAAATCCCCATAACCTCAATTTCTCACCAAGTGATGCACCTACACTACTCTCTAGAATCTATTTCACACTTTGTGGATTCCAGTCTATCTTGGAGTCTGGGAAACTTTCTCCATGAATGAGGGTCAGAGTCAGTGCTGCCCTGGGGGTCAGGGCACCCCAGAGCAGACAGAGAAATATTCCTGTGCCCTGGGTTTCCACAAGGACCAACGGGGTTGTTTAAGTCCAAGGCAGAGTCTGCAGCCCCCTTCCCAACGGGTCCCTCCCACAGTTCTGGAATCTCCTGCACGAGGAGAAGGCAGTGTCAGGTGTCACTCACAGGACAGAGGAGATGCTCCTCTTCCCCCGGCTCAGCTGGGTTACCAAGAGTGAGAGATGGTGTGGGAATCCACAAAATCAGAGGGTTTTGGGAAAGCTGCAAGATGCAGGCTTTAGAGACGGCAGAACTGTGAGTAGAGCTAAGCAGCAGCCATGAGATAGGTCAGCAGAAAAATTATTTAAACTGTAGAAAAAGCAAGGACAACTAGAACAATAGTTGTGTACTAACGCTTGTCTGAATAGCTCTCTAAGCTACAGAAAGTTTATCTAGCAAGATATTAGGAAGGTTAAAGCTTAATAATAGAGCTCTGTGCATTATATTTTAAGGCTTACAAGCAGGTATTGTATTTGAAATAAGCAAGCGTTGTTTTAACCAAAGGTACATGTGCTTATGGTGATTGGATAGAACTACTGTCAGTGTGCTTTTGCTTTGTATGATTGGTCAAGAAGCTTATAAAGTAAGTTGTAACATGAAATTTTTTGGCTTGCTGCCTAGAATGTGAGCTGCTAGCATCTTCCCATTGTCATAACCATGGAATGAGACTGATGCTGGAAACTAAAACAGCTCGAGGCACATTCCACAGCAGCCCCATCTTGTTTGCATGTGTAAATAGCCCCCCTTGCCAGCATCAAGATGGCATTCAGGGAGAGGCTCCCTGGTCCTGTTACTGCTGCAGAGGGATGAGCACCAGGATGAGCATCAGGAGGAGCAGCAGGAGCATTCCCAGGCAGCACAGGGCAGGTCGATGGGAGAACAACTGCAGTGTCACTGATTGCTCTGTCCTGGACGCAGCTCCAGGCAGCGAGAAGCCGCCAATAAACAGAATTTGCTGGGGGACTGCTGGTGAAACCCTGCTCATCGCCAGCTGTAAATTCACTGCGGACACTTCCACTTTTATTTCCCATCCTGGGAACAATATCCCCTCACTGAACTGGGATATACTGCTGCCGTTCTGCTCCAGCAGCCTCGCCCAGGAGCTCGTAAAAATTAAGGCACAGGCTTAGGTCAGTGAGATAAGGGCTCTGTGGTGCCAAAAACCAAGCACAAAGCCACTCCAGCCCAAGGAGGCTATGGCAGCAGTGCCAGCTTCCCTCTTCCATGCTCAATATGCTAAATTCTTGGAAACTACAATTAAAGAAGTGGCAGCAGTTCCAGAAGTCTCATCCAGCTTTTCTTTAACCCTGAATTTTTTGCAAGGAAAGATGATTTGAGATGAGCACATGCTGGTGGCACTCAGGTCCCACGCCAGCCTCAGCAGCAGCTCCCACCTTCCTACCTGTCACCAGAGGAGCAGAAATGGGGAGAAAATGGGTCTCCCAGCCAGTCCACAGCACCCTGGCCTGTGGCCCAGCTGAGCCTTCACCCCACCCTTTGCAGTGCTTTCAAATGACTAATCAATTATTCTTTATTAGGGTTATTTCTTTCATTAGTCGTTTCTTCAATGCTTTCAATGTTTCATTAGTCTCCTCTCAAGTTACAGTGGATTTCGAGCACTGTGGAAGAGGATAATTCATTTTATTAGGTCATTTATTTTCTGGGCACATTTTTAAAGGTCAATTAATCCATCTAAATGGAGGAGGAAGTATGGAATAGCATATAGAGCCTCCCTCCCCCTCTGCCAGAGAGCCTGGTGTGAGTTCACTTGCCCAGGTAGGGAGGGATGCAGCGGTACAAGTGAATGCCATGTCCTGGTGTGACATTCCAGCTGGAATTGTGCTTCCAGAAGCTGCTGGGAGCTATTATCCAGCTGAGGATGGAAGAGCTACTCAGCCCTCCCAGCCTGAGAGTGGTTGCTGTACCCATCCCTGTCCCCTGTGTTCAGAGCATCTCCTGCCACCAGGATGGGTCCTGTCACACCTCACAGGTGCCAGCAGGGAGAGGAGAGCCCCAGGATCAGCACAGGGTGGTGAAGATCCATGGAGAGCTGGTCAGCCCTGTTCTACACTCCTCTGTCACTCCTTAGAGAACCTGAGCCCAGCTCAGCCCAGGGAGCCAA
>NW_005054712.1:71897-92424 GCF_000277835.1 Geospiza fortis | reverse complement strand
TGTATCCATGCCCATGGTATAAAACACCAATTATTTTAACTGAAAAATCCATGGGCTGACCTAATAAAACTTCCCTTAAAACACAGGGATGGAGAAGCATGAACGGCTTGATGCCTCCATAAAACGTTAAAGGTGAGTTTTATTCCAACTGGGAAACGCCTGGAGAGCTTTGAAAAGTCAAACCCTTCACGAGCAGGAGCTGGAGAGGAGCCTGTGTCCTGCCTGGTGATGGGGAGACACAGACACCCCACCTTTCTGGGGACAGCAGTGATGCTGCACATGATTCCTCTCACCATCCCTGGTCTGCTGCAGCAGGAAGAGGCCACTTTGCCAAAACCACCCTGTTTTGGGGTGAACTCAGCAGCTTTGTGAACTGCCACACTCTCCACGTGGGGTTTTTGTGATGAAGAGCTGCAGACAGCAAAGAGCCAGGCATTCCTTCCTGGGAAGAGCCAGCAGCCAGGGAAAACACAGCTCAAACACCCCAACAGGATGATTCAGAGATGAGTTCTGGGTGATGTTGTAACAGCTTGGCACAAGTAAATTAACGAGGGTGCGTAATTAGTCCCAGACCTGCGAAGGTGAAGCACAGAGCAGAGGCTGCCCCTGGCACCACACAGGACAGGACACATTGCTTGCCCATTCCAAACCTCTCCAGGTGTGTGCACCAGCCAAGGGCACAGCACAGGGTGCCCTGATCCAGATTAGCTCCTGTATATTCCACCTTTACTCAATCTCATTAAAGGAGCAGAAAAGCTTTGCTGGGGGCTCTTTATAAACCCCGATCAATGCCGCCTCTGCAGCAGAGAGGACGCTCCTTTAATTACAAAACAAAATATTTTTTTTTTCCTCCTCCCAGCACAGGAAAGAGTTCCAACCTCTCGTGATGCCAGGCAGGTTTCAAACCACTTATTAAATAATGCAGAGCAAGAGTTAAAAATTGATGTTAAACTTGATTTCCTGTAGCCTCCTGAGAGGCCACTCAGCTCGTTACAGCCGACATCCACGCCGCTCCCCTCGAGCCTGCAGCATGTTGGTGCTTGTCAAACTCATGGAAAAGCTCCTTTATTACTCTCCCTTCCCATCCCTGACTTTTCCAGGGCACTGACAGAGCTCTTTATAAAGAGGGCTCGCTCTGCTGTGGGTCAGGGTCTCACCACCCTGCCACATGCTGCTCCCTCTGTGTCCTGGCAGAAGCCCCCATGCTGTCCCTGAGGTTTTATCCAGAAGAGATGCCTAAAAATGGAAGGGCATGGATGGTGGCAAGCAGACGTGCGCTGAGAAGACCCTGGGGACAGCTGGGGTGAGGTGTGTGACCTTGGTGCAGGAGCAGATCCCATGGACTTGGGTTTCAGCACCTCCAAGGGGAATCCCTTTGCCACACCCCATTTGCCTTCTGATGGTGCAGCAGCACCTGAGCTGGGAGATAAAATCCTTGTAGATGTATCCCAAGCCTCCTGCAGCAGGCTTAGGTTTCAAACAGACTAAATCAATATTAATAAACCATAAAGAACCCAGGCTCTGTTAGCAAAGGAGAGGGATAACAGATGGGCTGGAGCTCACCAGAACATTATTTCCAGCTGAGGAGCTGGGCTGGCCAGGATGAGCAGCCCTGAAGCTCCTCTCAGTGCTCCAGGGGCCCTGAGGTGGGAATGCTGTGCTGGATTCCAACCATGGCCCCTTTGCTGGGCAAACCCAGGGCTGCCACCAAGCACTGCCCTCATCACTGCCACTGCCACTCAGGGCACGTAGAACACCCTGTGCCCCCTGTGACCAACACCCAGGGCACACACCATCCTCTGGAAATGTCACCCTGGGCGCCTGTGGCAGCCAGCATGTGCCACCACTGCTACCCTGGGCATGCAGGGCGCTCATAACCCACTGTAACCAGCACCCAGGACAGCCAGTACCCATTGTCACTGCCACCCAGGACACCCAGCACCCAGGGCACCCAGCACCCATTGCCACCAGCACCCAGGGCACCCAGCACCCATTGCCACTGCCACCCAGGGCACCCAGTGCCTGCCATCAGCACAGCCTGTAAAAAGCTGATTTTCCAAAAGCAGGACAGGATGTTTTGGACTCAGGCATTGTCCAGCAACAAGTGCAAACAACAATTACCAGTGAGGGAAAACTTTCAGGAACAAGGGAGGAGCAGAACAATCTTCAGAGGAGCTGTGGAAATGAATGAGAGAAGAAAAAGCCATTCAGCTTTTTAATATTTTGAGCCAGGCTTGGAAGAACAAACAACCGTGTGAAAAGGAGCATCCTCTAAATTACCAGGGGACCGAGGGGCTCCCAGGCTGGTGAGGGCTTTCCTGCATCCCATGAAGCGTTTTGTGAGGTCTGCTGCTGGGAAAATGATGAAAAGGGAGGGAATGCGTTGAGAGTTTTGTGAATTTGTTTTGTGTTTTCTTTTAATAGGGCAAAAAGTGTACCAAAAAATGGCCTGGCCACCTTGGATCCCCATCAGAGGGAGATCAGAAGGCTCCTGGCTTTGCTGATGGGGTGGGGGATGAGGAAACAAGAGGGAAGGCTGGAGTTTATAAATTGTAGCTATTAAATCTAAATGGGGGGAATGAAACAGGCCATAATTGAGCTAACCAGTCGTTTCAAGAGTAAAATCCCAATTTCAGCAGTCAGCAAGAAAGTTTTCATAAATAGAAATACCAGCTGTTCAGGTGGAGAACTTAAAGATCTCCGCAGAAGTGAATGATAAAAGAGTTACTTGAATACATTCAGAGCCCATTGTTCGAGAGAAGAAAGCAGTAAAGAAGAAGAAAATAGGGCTCCTCAAAGTAATGAGTGGAGCAGATGAGGGAGAACAAAGGGCCGGCAGCTCTGCACCCACTTCATTTGTTCCCAGCTCATTGAGGGGAATGAGAAGCTCGACGTTGTTTGATACCACTGAAAGGGTGGTGTTATTAAAGCTCAGATAAATAAACCAGCAGGCACGGGCTGCCAGGGGGCTGCTCACACACATCAGGCTCTGGAAATGGAGTTTGGAGGTTCTGGAGAGGGAGCAGCACCTCTGGGGGGGCTGTGATGGATCTGATTGCACCCAGTGCCTCTGGCAGCCCTGGCATGGGGGTCCCTGGCTCTGTGGCTGCTCAGGGTGTGCCAGCAGAGATGCCAGCAGAAATCACATCTAGGAATCCCCAAAGGAGGCTACAAAGATGGGGAAGGGACCACACGAGGAGTTGAGGGCACTGAAAGTGTTCAGCTGCAGGACACTGAGGTCAGACCCCATCAGGCTCTGCAGCTCCAACCTCTGCTCCCTGTGACAGGGATGGGACCCAGGGGATGGCTGGAGCTGGGCCAGGGGGGTTTAGGGTGGATTTGGGGAAAGGTTCATCCCCCAGAGGGTGCTGGGCACTGCCCAGGCTCCCCAGGAATGGGCACAGAGGCTGCCAAAGCTCCAGGAATGTTTGGACAATGCTCTCAGGGATTGTTGGGGTGTCTGTGCAGGGCTTGGGGTTAAACTTTGGGGATCTTTGTGGGTCCCTTCTATCCCAGCAGATTCTGTGATTCGATGAGAGATGTCCCAGTGCCTTGGACAGCCTCTGAGCCAGCACCACACTCCCTGTACTGGAACAAGCTGCCCATAACCTCTCCTACCAAGCTGTTTATTGTTTTGGGCTGCACTTATTTCCAATTATGATTCCGTTTATCCCAATTAAATGCCACTTATACTTCAATGTAGTTATCCAGTCCAATACTCCTAATTAGTCTGTAAAGTATTAGAAGTCAATTTTAATTATTTCCAGTGGGTTTCAAGGAAATCTCAATTAGATATCTGTGTTTTTACTCTGGCTATTCCTTCACTTCCCCACGGCTCCCTGTGCCCACTGGTGGATCCAGCTGGAGCCACAGGGATCCACAGGGAGCTCTGGAAGTGGGGGGCACCCAAAGCCAGAGGGCTGCCCAGGCCAGGCCACCCCTCCCTGGCAGCAGGAGCATCCCTGGGAGTGGGCACCAGGAAGAAGAAGAAGAAGAAGAAGAAGAAGAAGAAGAAGAAGAAGAAGAAGAAGAAGAAGAAGAAGAAGAAGAAGAAGAAGAAGAAGAAGAAGAAGAAGAAGAAGAAGAAGAAGAAGAAGAAGAAGAAGAAGAAGAAGAAGAAGAAGAAGAAGAAGAAGAAGAAGAAGAAGAAGAAGAAGAAGAAGAAGAAGAAGAAGAAGAAGAAGAAGAAGAAGAAGAAGAAGAAGAAGAAGAAGAAGAAGAAGAAGAAGAAGAAGAAGAAGAAGAAGAAGAAGAAGAAGAAGAAGAAGAAGAAGAAGAAGAAGAAGAAGAAGAAGAAGAAGAAGAAGAAGAAGAAGAAGAAGAAGAAGAAGAAGAAGAAGAAGAAGAAGAAGAAAAGAAGAGGAAGAAAGAAGAAGAAGAAGAAGAAGAAGAAGAAGAAGAAGAAGAAGAAGAAGAAGAAGAAGAAGAAGAAGAAGAAGAAGAAGAAGAAGAAGAAAGGCTGGACATGCCCAAGTTGCTCCATCTTGTCCCCACAACCCCCATACCAAAAATCCTAAAATCTACATTTTCACCCTGTGATCATTTTGTTATTACACCATTCAAACCTGTGTGACTTTCATGTCATCACACAAAGCTGGCAACTTGCTCCAGGGATCAAAATCAAATCCCCAGGTGCTCTGGGCTGTGTGCCAGGGTTTCTGGGTCCCCCAACGGGGTCCCAGCAACTCTGGACACCCGGAGGGATGCACCAATCTCCAACAAGGATCCACATGGGGAAAGCACTGCACAGTTCAATTTTCTGGGGCTGGTTTGTGTCGGAGGGAAGCTGCAGGTGGGGAAGTCTGGCCTGGGTGTCCCTGTCCTTGGAGCAGTCCTGTCCCAAAGGGGAGCTGACAGAGAGCAGAGCAGGCAGCGTGTGGATCTTTGGATCCATTTTTACTTATTCCATGCAAACCTGAGGCTGAATTGATTCGCCCCAGCTCCTCCTTGATAGGAGTGGTACTCGCTAAACTTAATTTTGTGCACAGTCAAAAGGGTGTCACTCCAGAGGCCGATGAGCAGCTGCTGGTGCTCACATCCCTTCCCATGTGGGTAAATGCTCCTCCTTGCACTGGGGAAGCTGAGTGGCAGAATCCCCACTTTGGGGTGGCAAAATAACAACGTCAAACAAAAAATAACAACACAAACAAAAAATCCAAAGCAATTCTGGGCTTTGACTGAAGATGAATCTTCCTCTTTGCTCATTATGAAATACCTATTATCTCCCTTTATCTCCGAGCCACCGGTGTTATTTCAATTTAACAGTGTATGGGAAATGCAAGGGAATATAATAAAAGAACCACGGATGCACTATTTAATGTCAGAATGACAGATGCTTCAATTAGGCAGACACGGCTATTTCTCCCCAAAATAGATAAAGATGAAATTTTTATAAGATTGCCCTGTTTGTGTTGGTGATACCGTGCTGCTACACGCTTTCATCACAATACAAATTAATACAAAACCTCTGATTTCGGTGGAAACCTGAAGGGATTTGACAGCAATTTTGCAAGTTGCCAAGCTGGCTGGTCATTCCCCCAGCACAGGGAATGCCTTGGCTTTGACAGGGACAGGGTGGGCAGATTCAGGGCACCAACACAGCACAGCCCTGGCATGGCATGGCCACGCTCTCCCGGCCCCCTGGGAGCCCTTGACTCCTCTGAAGGTCTCTCCTTTCCAGCGCTGCTCCATTCCAAGGCATGTTTGTACAGTAAGTGGGTCAAGGAATAGTCAACAGAAAAGTTATGTCTGTGTTTACCGAGGAATTACAGATATAGCCTGAATTATGCATGAATTAAAAGAAGTCAACACGAGCAGCACAGTAAACACGTTGGCCCTGCCAGGGGTTTGAAGAGGGGGGATTAGGGGAGGGGGATGCAGGGTGACAGGATCCAGGTGCCATGTCCTGCCTGTGCCCTGGGGCACAAGGGACTCCTGCACAGCCACTTGTGGCACTGAGTTCATTCCTGGCTCGAGCCTGGGGTTGATTGTTCCCCTCCTGTCAGCTCTGGCCGTTTGTCCCAGGTCAGATCCCTCACCCTGTTTGGGTAACGAAGCTCTGCAGACATCATTTACCACTCTATTTCAGCCAAAACAAGCATTACTCTCATTTATTTATTAATCACTTTTCAAATTCAAAGGAAACATCTGTGCAGATTTGCAATTAAGGGGGTTTGTGGCTAGAGCGGGATTTCCCTGTAATTTCTATAAATAGACCCGGTGTTTATTCCTCATTGTCCCAATAATTCTGAGCACTGATGATCATCCTGATCACCCTTCCTGAGAGCTGTGACCCATCTCTAGCCCTGTGACCTGGCTGCATCCTGAGAGGAGGAAGAGGAGGAGATGCTGCAGCGCTGGTGCCGCTTTCCAGCAGCATTCCCACCAGGACAGGCTGCTGGGAGGAGGGAACCCTCCTATCCCAGAGGCCACCCCAGCCACCCCACCGATCCCAAGAGCATCACCTGAGCACCCTCAAGCCCTGGGAGGGGGCTGCTGCTGCTCTGCAAACCCCAAAAAGGGGAAATCCCAGACCTCTCGTGCCACCAGCCCATCAGGAATGGCTGTGCTGAGCTCCTCTCGTTTCTTCCTGCTTGTAATTCAGCCCCAACGTGTCACTCATCCATCACAGCCTGAAGCCTCATCCTCCCACACCACTGGGCTTTGCTGCTCCACTCTGAGCTCTCCCTGCTCCCCGAAGCCATCCCTGTGTTCCTGAGAGCCTGGATCAGGCTCCCAAAGTTCCAAGTGCTTTTAGGAACAAGGAGTTTATTTATAATCCTAAAGGCATCCTCGGGGACAAAAAATTATAAATGAGGTGTTACGACTGAGCAGCTAGATCCAGTTCTGGGACTTAAAAGATTTGTTAATGATAAATATGCTAATGCCATTAGCATTTCAGAGGAGGAGAGGATGATGGAGCACAGGAGAGACCTCAGGACATGGAGACAGCTTCATCTCCTGGCAGTGACGTGTGACAGGCAGAGCACGCTGCCTGAACTGCCACAGTGAGTCACACCTTGACCCCAAGGCCACCAGGCCACCATTTTTCGTTCTTGCCTCTGCTCCAGCACACGAGGAGCATCTCATATGTCACACCTCATCATTTTGTGTCATCTCATCTCATCTCCTCTCATCTCATCTTGTCTCGTCTCGTCTCGTCTTGTCTCATCTCATCTCATCCCACCCTTCTGCCATGCTGGGGCTGCTTTTTCCAATCTCATCCCAGCCCAGGCCTTGGCACCAGCAGTGCTGGCTGCATTCTCAGAACTTTCACACCTGAGAGCTAAACTGCTCCTGAGGACTTTGGGAATGATTAAAGAAGTGGCAGCAGTTCCAGAAGTCTCATCCAGCTTTCCTTTAACCCTGAATTTTTTGCAAGGAAGGATGATTTGAGATGAGCACGTGCTGGTGGCACTCAGGTCCCACACCAGCCTTTGCAGCAGCTCCCACCTTCCTACCTGTCACCAGAGGAGCAGAAATGGGGAGAAAATGGGTCTCCCAGCCATTCCACAGCACCCTGGCCTGTGGCCCAGCTGAGCCTTCACCCCACCCTTTGCAGTGCTTTCAAATGACTAAGGCACCAGCCATGCTGGCTGCATTCTCAGAACTTTCACACCTGAGAGCTAAACTGCTCCTGAGGACTTTTTGGGAACTCCATATTTCACCAATTTCTTCCATTTCACTTTCAGGTCTATCCATCACCATCTCTTAGCAGGAATTTCCATATTCCAGGCGTGCTCTGCTCTGCCAGCCATCCCTCCTGAGCAGGCTCTAACCTGGTTTGCCTCACGCAGATATGAGTAACACATTTAACCTTTCTTATGAGCCATATTTATTGTTTTCAGGCCTCCACTTTCCAAATCTTCTCCCGACAGACATTTGTCTTTTTGAAGTTCCCAGTGTTTCCAGTGCAGAGCCTGAGAATCAATGCAGCTCACATCCCTTCAGCTGTGCCAGCCGCTGGATCCAGATTGGATTTAAGCTGGGCTCCATCCCCCGTTAGGCTTTGAGCAGCCTGAGATGGAGCTTTATTGACTGTGGTGGGAAAGCCTGATTTATCCAAGCTGCTCATCAGCTCCATTTGCCCAACGGAGCCGCTCCTAGGGATGGCTGGGAGTTGGGACTATAAACATATTTCACACTCTTCTCCTGAAAGAGGTGAAATACGGAGTAGATGGCTCTATTCTATCAGCCTCTGGTTATTCTCTCCAATATTTATTTCAAAGCCCTGCTCCAGCCCCCTTTGTGCGGGGAGGAGATAAACCTGCGTTTGAACTAATTGCAAATCACTTTTCCTGGCTGTGCGAGGGTGGCTTTGCTGGAGCAGCAGAGTGTTCAGGCAGCGGCTCTGAACGTGCTGGGAACTCACCAGGAGGGAGAGAGCTCAGCACAAACCCGGGGCTGAGCCCTTCTCTGTCTGCCCTCACCCCATGAGCAGCAGGAGCAGCTCCTCGCCCCCAGCTCTCCCTCCAGCTCAAAGCCAGCTCCGTGCCAGCCTTTGGAAGTGAGAGGAATGAGGAATTTGTCTTTCCAAACCAGCTGTGGGTCTGCTGGTAGATAAAACCAGCACTGGGAGAGAAAAGAAACAATGGGAAGGATTCCACTGATTGACGGATGGAAAAAGATATTTGCTTTTACAAATAAACTTTAGGCTTGCTGATAAATGAAATTAGACATTGAAAGATGAAAGAAACAGTGGGGAAGAAAACCCCCTAAATTCCATAAGAATTACAAATTAAAAGGGAGGGTTATACATTAGAGGGAAATCTTTGGTATCAGGTGTATTAGAAAGTCTGTGCCTCTCAAGTACCTCAGCCAATCGAGAAAGAGAGAAGGGAAATGTGGCCAGGAAATTGGGATAAAAAGGAGTTTGCATCCTCCAAAAAGATCCCAGGGGAATGTCCCATGGCCTCTCCCTTTATTGCTCCAAAGAGCCAATGCCAGCGCTGGAAATGCAAAATATCTGGCCAAAGAAAAAAACAAAAACAATAAAAAAGGAAATAGGAGGGATGTGGAAGGTGGGCAGGTGGTCCAGCAGCTGCAGCTTGGAGCTGGGCTCCCTGCTGGCATCCCAGCCAAATCCCTCCAGGAATCTGACCTGTGGGCAAGCACAGAGTGTGGCTTGTGAGCTGCATGAGGAAACACGGGTGGGATGGGAAAAAGCAGCTCCAGTGCCACAGGGCAGCCCCAGCTACCCTACAACCATTCTCTCCCATTTGCACAAAGTGTAACAGGGAAGAGTCATCAGCCTCGTCTGCTGATCCCTGACTCGCTTTCTTATCAATTTCTCTCACCGAGGCCGCTCAGGTCCTGCTCCTGTTGGGATCTCTGTTACCACCACTCCTTGTCTGGCAAAATCCACAGGCAGAAGTCAATCCATGTGCCAGCCACGGCCACCTAACCAAGAGGAGATAGGGAGTGAGCCCGTGCCACCAGGAGCTGGGCTGTTCTTGGCATACAGTATTCCTTACTGTCCCTCTTTACTCGTGGATAATTCCTGCACAGAGTTCTGTTTCCTCCCAGGAGAGGGCAATGCCACACGCACTGTGGCCACCCTGCTGGGAGGGTTTCTGCCTAGTAGGCTGGGGAGATGCCCCTGCAAAGGGCAGCAGGACAGGGCAGTGCCCCCACTCACACACTCCTGCTGCCAGCCCTCCCACGGGAGGCAGATCCATCTGCAGACCAACCTTCCCTCGCCTCCGCTGAAGGTGGCCTGAAAAATCCCAGAGCGTGCGTGTGTGTGCTTTAGCAATTCAGGAGAAATTAAACCAGCTTATTCTCAGGAAATCATCCGTTTCCCAGAGAGGCCGGGATGACGGCTGCTGGCACCCGCCCAGCTCGCTGCTAACAAGCGAGCTCGGAATGTGAGGCAGCAGATCCGATGCGAATTATTTTTGCAAAGCCGGAGGATTTCATCTCAGATGAGCTGCCAAAGTGGGAAGTTTTAATAAGTGTAATCCTCCAACATAATTAACCAGTGAAGAGATTGGCCCTGGAAGGTTTAAGCGCTGCAGTCTGAGGGCTGAGAACGGGTGCTGGGACTGCAGCTTCGAGCCCTCCTCCTCCTAATCAGTGGTGGCCCTGCAGCCTGCCCTCCTTCTGGCATTGCTCCATCAGTCCTTCCCAAGGCAGCAGGAGCAGGGAGAAGAGCCTTGGATCCAGCAATCCCCCCCAAGACTGCTCCTTGGAGAAGCTGTGGTGGGCAGAGCTTCGCACCAAGCGAGTCTGGGATGGCCCCTCCAGAGCTGGTTTAATACAGAGAGATTTGGAAGCTGGTGAGCAGGAGCCCTTCAAGATGTTTGGATTTGGGATGAGATTCCTGACCACAGGAGTGGGAGAGCCAGTGCAGCTGATCATCCTTTCTGCTCTCAGCCCCACGCAATTCCTCAGCAAGCAGAGTTGCTTAAAGACAACATATTAAGGCAATCATGTTGTCCGCTCTGCCCTGCTCCTGTGACAGCTTCCCCCAGCACGGCCAGGGTGGGAAACTCTGTTTGTGGCATGTCAGGAGTGTGGATGAGCTCTCAGGAGAGCCCTTCTTTACTGGGAAGTGGCATCTCTGTCATGTAGTCGGAGAGAAATCGATGAGAAAGCGAGTCAGGGATCAGCGGACGAGGTTGATGACTTGTTCCTGTTACACTTTGGTTTGTGCAAACGGGGGAGAATGGTTGTGGGGTAGCTGGGGCTGCCCTGTGGTACTGGGGCTGCTTTTGCCCATCCCACCTGTGTTTCCTCATGCAGCATCTCCCCTGGTAACCCAGGACAGCAGTCAGCAGGTCAGATGTCCTTGGGGTGAATTCCTCCATGCTCAGCAAGTCTTTCTTGCCACAAGCAGCAAGAGGGAAATAGAGGAAAAATGATCAGATTTTCTCCTTCATTGAAACAGTGGAATATTGGCTCCTGGTAGATAAGACAAAGAGGGGATAAAGGGTCGCATTTCCATTAGATCTTCTTAATTGGGCTTTTTCCTGAAAGCAAAAAAATCAATATTTTCATCTACATGAACCCAGTGAGCTCCTTAGGTCATTTGTAATAACACAAACCTGGGCCTTGTACGTGTGGACTGCAGGAGCGAGGGCAGCTGCCTGCTGCAGCCTGGGACCCATAGCAAGGGTTAAAACTGCCAGCTGCAAGGAGTTGCTGGGCTGTGCCACAGGGATTGGAGCTGTCCCAAAGGGATCAGGGCTGTGCCACAGGGACCAGGGCTGTGCCACAGGGATTTGGGCTGTGCCACAGGGATTGGAGCTGTGCCACAGGGACCAGGACCATGCTGGCATTGGCATTCCAGCTGGGTGCCAGTGATGGGATGCCAGCCAAGGTCTGGTGTTGGAAGTCCAGCTAGATTCCAGCACTGGGATCCTGTCCAGGGTCTGGTGTTGGGATCCCAGCTGGGTTTAGTGGATGGAGCTGGGATCGCAGCCTGGGTTTGGTTTTGGAAGCCCAGCTGGGTACCAGCATCAGGATCCCAGCCTGAGTTTGGTGTTGGAAGCCCAGCTGGGTACCAACAGTGTGCGAGCGATCAAAGACTTCGGCGCTGGAGGAAAAAAACCCCAATTCTGAGCCCAGCATCCTCAGTCAATATCTGCCAATTCCTAAGAAATTGGCCACCTTGAAGTAACCGAGGTGCAAAATAGAGCCGATTAGAAAAATTAAACTCAGGCTGAGCTGGAAGAAAGGCCATTCAGCTCACTGCAAACATTATCTGCTCTAATTGGAAGCTTTGTTTAATTTGGCTTTGAAATTGAATTCCTTTTCCTTCCTGGAGAACGGTTATTACCTTAATTCTCCTCTTTGAATAAGACAATTTATATGGTCAAATACGGCTTGTTTGCAGCACGGCAAGCCCAGGAGCAGAGCAGCCACAGCCTCTCCAGCCCCCTCCTCAACCCCCGTGCTGTTCTGTGGGGTCAATGCACGATGCAGTTCACTCTCCCCATGCTGGCCTTGCTTGGTAATTACATTTTTCATGGGAAGAGTGAAAGATCTGTTCTCACTCCACCCTGTCTCCCAGCCAGACTTCCCACGTTCCCCGTTTTGCCTTTGGGGCAGCAAAAGTGGAGGCAACTCCAGGGCAGGGAGATTCCAGCTGGGGACGTTGGGCTTCCCCAGGGAAGAGAAGCGCGTCCTTGTGCTTGCATGGCTGCTGCTCTTCAGGGTGAGACATCAAAGTGGATTTTCCTGTCTCCACACCAGCTCTTCTTCGCTTATTCCACCGTCCTGCTGCTTATTTGCAGAACAGCAATTGAGAGAAGACAACAGCGTAATGAAGGCATTGCATCCCAATTTCCAAGTGTGGCCAACAAGATCCATCAGGCACTTTGGGAAAATCAAGAACTTTATCTCCAATCAGCCAGCTTTTATCTGCTTAGGGATAAACAAGGCTGAGGAACCAGCGGTAGCAACAGCTGCATCGTAAACAAGCTTGAAACCAGACCCTTCTGCTGGAAGTAAATAATTGATCTCCGAAAAATTCTGCTTAGGCAAAGCCATTTCAATTACCTGCTGGATGACGATGAGTGCGGAGAGAGGTTAACGGCTCTGAAATATTTAAGGAGAAGATGTTTGCCTGGACGTGCCATAGCTTGTCTTTCATTTACCCAAAAAAGGAGATTATTTGAGCAGTGAAGGGACAGGGAGGCACAACTCCCTCCAGCCCCAGGCTTGGAGCAGCCTGGCCTGTGGAAGGGGTCCCTGCCCATAGCAGGGGGTTGGAACAAGACAAGATTTAAGGTGCCTTCCTCTGCTCCAGCCTGTTCCCTGGAGGTGACAGGTGAAACAAACAGGGCAGGAGAGTTTTTCTCCTTTTAATGCCTTTATTAAAAGCGATCAGCTCAAGGTTGGGAGGCTCGACAGACGTCTCTCCCAGGGTGACTCGGAGAAGAAGGAATGTGCAGCTTTGTCCACTAAAGGGCAGAGCTGGGGGTCCCCTCCTCACCAGAGCAGTGGGGATATACCCCGTGTTTCCCAACTTGTGACTACTCCAGGCTCGGAGGTCCTGGTCTCAGCTGAGGTCTTTGCTCAGGGCGAGGGGCAACAAAGGTTCTCAGCATTTCTGCAGGCTCGGTACTCTGTTCCTCACGTCCAGACATCACTCTGATCTCTTAATTCTGTGTTGGCTTGTTGTTTTTGGGGTCTTTTCGGTAAGTTTGGTGGGGTGGCTTCCCATGGCATGCTGGTGCTGAGGTTATTTTGCATTCTCTCTGATGTCCCCTCCATGTCCCCTCCTCTCACTGTCTGAGGAGAAGGACCATCAACTTAGTTTTAGGCAGGGCCATACTGATACAAAATTAACTAAAACGACCGGTGATTACAATAACAGGTAGAACTCCACCTTGGCAGCAATTGGTCCAACCTGTTCACTTTGCAACCTTTTTACAAAAAAAAATATAAATCAATCAATAAAGGGTAGCCTTTTTTACTCGTAACAGAAAGCATCCCTGCCCATAGCACGGGGCTGGAACAAGACGAGCTTTAAGGTGCCTTCCTCTGCTCCAGCCTGTTCCCTGGAGGTGACAGGGTGGTACAGGTGGCAGAGGAGCCCTCCAAGCCCCGAGGGAGCAGACGGGAGCCGGGCTGTGCCGTGCTGTGCCGCTCACAGCGCGCTATCAAAGCCTGGGTGTTATCGCCACCGATCGGCTTTGGTTTCCTGAGAGCTTTGATCGTGCTACCTCAGCTGTGGGAAATGCTGTGGTTCCCTTTGTTTCGCTTAACTTCCCTTTCTTCACTTTCATCCTCATGAATAATTTATTCTTGTTTGTTCTGTTCGCTTTCATATTTTTTGTTTTCTTCGCCACTGAAATTCAGCTTCAGTGGCTTGTGGAGAAACTTTGAAGATCTCCCTCCCTGTCCTCAACCTTTCAGAAGGAACAAATTCCTCCCAGGCGTGGTCATGGGGAGGGAGGCACTTAACCCCTTCTCTCCTGGCTCCTCACAGTGCCCACTGTGGGAATCTATAAAGTTAAAGGGTTTTAGGTTTGTGGGGAAAAAGACAGGCTTCAGTTACGGCAGAATTAGGAATATTGCATCTTGTTAGCTGTAGGAAGACGTGAGGAACAGAGCAATAGACTTATGTTTAGTGTTTAGAAATCGCTTTCTAAGTTGCAAAAAGTTTCTACAAGCAAGGTTGAATTTTATGAATAGTGCTTTATGCATTGTATTCCTATAAATGAACAAGCAAGCATTGTTTTAACCCAAGCTACGCGTGCTTATGTTGATTGGTTAAAATCACTGTCAATATTCTTTTGCTCTGTGTAATTGGCTAAGAAGAGTATTTAGTACGTTGTAACAATGGTTTTCTTTGGCTTGCTGCTGAGTTTGTGAGCTGCTCACATCTTGCATGTAAAAATCATGTAATTAGACTGATGTTGAGAATAAACAGCTCAATTCGCATTCCTAGCAGCCCCCATCCTGTTCGTGTCTGTATATAAATTGCCAGTGCACCCACTGCCAGCCCTGGTCCCCCACACCTCTGCCCTTGGAGCATCTCCAAGGATGCCACAGGTCCCAGGAGGGAGAGTGGCTGTGCAGGACATGGACAGAGCCACAGCCCTGCCGAGGGGCTGACCGTGAGGATGAAACTGCTTCTGACATTATAATGCGTTCTGCTTTGGATCTGCTGGGTCAATAAAAGCCTTCTCTAAGGAGGGAGTGCTTCTCTCATCTTGAAAAGATTTTAAATTTTCAAAGCAGAGCACAGATTCAGTGGACAGAAATGCCCTCACGCAGCTGCTGAGGACGTCTCTCAAAACCGCAGTACAGCTCATCCCCTTGCCCTCAGCCTGGCCTCAGCCACCTGCCGCCTTCCCTTTCCCTGCAGCATCTTCCCTAGCTGATCTTGTTTTTACAGACGTCTCTTTTTTCACATTTTGCCCCTATTTTTCCACGCTGAAAGATGGATTTTATTGTGTTCACCCTTAAACCCTCCAGCACAAAGTGCATCTTCCATTTCCCCTCTCCTCTGTTCTCCTCATGTGGCTCATCCCAGGTTCAGTGACTCCACCTGAGCTCGCACCAGCATCTTAGTGAAACACACTAAGTTTCCCCACTTTGGTGGTCACCCCTCAGGCTCTAAATCCCACCAGGTGAGAGCTAGGTTCTATCTCTGGCAAAATCTGGAGCTTGCCTGTGCCCGAGCCCTGTCAGCACGCTGGGAACCAGGCTGTTTGCCCTCCTGGATAAACACATCATCCGCAGCCTTTTCCGAGCATCAGGAAGGTAATTACTCCGAGGGGAAGCGAGATGCCTTTGCATTAGCAGGTATCATTTGTTCTGGGGTCGCAAATTGCGCTGTTGTCACTGCTAATGCTCTGACAGCAGCACCCGAGGCCCTTGGGAGGGGGAGGATGCTGCTCCCCGCCGTGCTGAGCCCAGCATCCCTCGTCTCCTCCCGTTACCATCAGGATTTAAAAGCGGAGAACCGGGTGTGCTTTCCAGTTCAGCGAGGCTCAGCGCGCCCAGTGCAATGCAGGGGCAATTACGGGTGATTATCAAACATGTCAATGATGTCACCCACCCCAGAGGAGCTGGGAGAGCTCTTTAAACTGCTGATCCCGCAGCCCAAAGTCCAGGGGAGGACCCGGGAAAATTGGCTGAGAGTGACTCTCGCCCCCTGCACGCTGTGAAATCCTGCCTGCGAGGCTGCCTCTGGGGAGACCTCGCTCTCATTGTAGCTCCTGTCTGAAATTTCTGGGTCAGGATTATTGATTGGGATCATTAATTGGCCTGGCTGTGGGAGCGGTGGGGCCGCAGGGCTCCGAGGTGCCTCGGTAGGCAGATCTCCGTGCAGCCCTTCCCTGCCTCTTTTCCACGGTTTTTAAACCCTCTAGCCCTCACCTCTGCCTATCCCACCCCTTGTGGCCATGCCCTGCTCCCCCGGTGTCACCACAGCTCCCTGGGGATGGAGAGGGACCTGATCCGGTGTGGGTGTGCAGGAGGGTGTCACAGACATCTCTCATGGAAAATCCTTCCCTTAGGATTTTTCCTCCTGAGAGGCCTCAGGAACAGAATGTAAACATTGATTATCTGCTGCTGTGGAATGCAACAGGTCCATCTGTGATTGGTCCATCTTGGATGTTCGTAATTAATTTCCAATCACAGCCCAGCTGGCTCGGACAGAGAGCCGAGCCACAAATCTTTGTTATCATTGTATTCTCAGCCAGCCTTCTGATGAAATCCTTTCTTCTATTCTTTTAGTATAGTTTTAATGTAATGTATATGATAAAATAATAAATCAAGCCTTCTGAAACACGGAGTCAGATCTTCATCTCTTCCCTCATCCTAAGACCCCTGTGAACACGGTCACAGGAGGGCTCCCTGTGCCATCCTCAGTGGAGCTGGCACGATTCTGAGTGCCCCCACAGGGCAGAGAGTGTGCAAACCCCACCTGTGAAAAGGCACATCCATTTGTAAGGAAACTTCCTATCTAGGACTCTCCTGGAAAATATATTTCAAGCTGAAGGGTTTATGGCGAATAATCACCATTGGATATGTGTGTCTCTCTGCTGCTGTGGGATTTATAACATCCAGAAAACAGACAAGCCCAGGATAGCACCTCTACCAACACGTGTTATGTCGGTTCACACCATGTTACCCTCCCTGCATATTTTCTGTGCTAATCGGATTTGACTTCCCTGCAAACTGACAGCGCTCGCAGGTTGGCACAGAGGCACACACCACTCCTGGAATTAAAAATAGTCAGTAATCGGCACCGCTGGGCAGCTTTGATCTCAATCCCATGCAGACTGTGATGGTTTTCCAGCTCAGGCACGGATAGGAGTCTGCGCAGGGAGGCAGGTGGGCTGCTGTGAGTTTCTGTGCCTCTGCAGCGTGCCAGAAACTATCCATTTTAGGGCTGGGGATCGAGGTTGAGGTCTCAGAGGGACCTGAAATTCCAGATCCTGTCAAAAATGAATGGGCTCACTTCCAGTGAGTCATCCATGTGAAGCAGCAGGCTGGAGCCTGAGGTGCTGGGGAGGGCTGAGGGTCCCTCTGGGGCTCGGTGGGCAGGAGCAGCCCGGCACATCGGGCACTGCTCCGGCTGCAGGAATGGTCCTGCCGCTGGTGGTATAAGTAAAAAATCTGCCAATTTTGTGGGGGGAAAAAATAGGGTTGCAGCACCAGTTAAACCAGTTGCTGCCAAGGTGAAGTTTTACCTGTTTGTTATTGTAATCACCGGTCGTTTTCGTTAATTGCTCCTTTTGTATCAGTATGGCCCTGCCTGGGGCTAAGTTAATGGTTCTTCTCTCCGGACAATGAGAGCAAGGACATGGTGGGGGGACATCAGAGAGAATGCAAAATAACCTCAGCACCAGCATGCCATGGGAAGCCACCCCACCAAACTTACCGAAAAGACCCCAAAAACAACGAGCCAACACAGAATTAAGAGATCAGAGTGACGTCTGGACGTGAGGAACAGAGTACCGAGCCTGCAGAGATGCTGAGAACCTTTGCTGTCCCTCGCCCTGAGCAAAGACCTCAGCTGGAAGCAAGAGCCGAGCCTGGAAACCTCAAATGTTGGCAAACATGGGGCTTTGCCCACTGTTCTTGTGAGGACCCCTTACTCTGCACTTTAGTGGTCAGAGCTGCTCATTCCTCCTCCTCTGAGCCGCTATGGAGAAGCCATGGCCCCATCGAGCTTCTCAACCTTAAGCTGATCACTTTTAATAAAGGCATTACATGGAGAACGAGTCTCCTGCCCTGTTTATTTTATCTGGTGACACCTCTGCGGTGACAGACAAAGCAAAAGCCCTTCCCAGAACCCAACTCGCAACTGCAGGGCTTTGAGCATCAGCTGCTGGTTTGAAGGAAACAGGAATTTCTTTGCCCAGAGGGAGGAGGGGAGACAATAGATAGAGTTGGGTTAAACAGTAATCACAGGCTGAGGGAAAGAACAGAGGAATTTCAAGCTAATTAAAAGTATCTGAGGTTTTTTAAAACCACTTCTAAAGCAGATAAATGGAAATAACCCACCGGGTGCTGATGAGCTTTGAATTTTGTTAGGAATCACAGAAGAATAAATTTAGCAAATCACCAGGAAAGGCTAATGCAGCCCTGGCTCTCCAGCACACAGCCAGCGCTGGTAATTCTCCAAATTCCTGACAATTATCCATTTCAGGAGACACTTCCACTTATCTTACCTCACCTTAAACCTTCCCATTGAACTCTGCCTGTGATTGATCTTTGTTCTTGCTCACCTTTCTCAGTTCTCCATTATCGCTTTCCTGTGCAGTGACATCCATCCTCACTTGCCTGCCCCTTTTCCTGTGGCTGCTCCGTTTTCAGAGGGATTAGGCTTTTAATTGCAGGGAGGTTTTTTTGCTTCATCACTGCATCATCACAGAGCTGCCTGCCAGCTCTTTGAGGCTTCTGGGGCAGCTCAGAGTCTTCCCAGAAGGATGGGTGGGATGCTGTGGATGGCAGCTCCCTTCCAGGAGAGCAGGATCTGGTCCAGACCCCAATCAGACACTGGTGAGGGCAGCAGATTTGGGCTCTTAAGGAATATGGAAGTGGGAATTTTCCAGAAACTGAGAGGGTTTTGAGAGAAGGATAAATGCAAGATGGAAAATAGCAAGGGAAGAAGGATGGCAGCCCTGAGACATCCCAGCATCTCTGGCTGCAGCACGCAGGGGAACAGGGAGGAGAGCGATGTGGGATGGCAGAGTAAGGAAGAGGAGATAATAATAATAATAATAAAAAGGGAAATGAAATAAACACAAGAGAAATCCAAGCTGCATCTCAATAGACTGTAGGGTTCAATGAGCAGCTGGGACAAAAAAAAAAACAAACCCAACCTGCAAACACCGTGGTTCCTGAATAATAGAGATGGGAGAGCAGGTGATGATAAGGCGACCAGAGGAAGGAAGGTGGGAAAAAAATAGAAAGGAGAAATTACTGGAGGGAGAAACCTGCAGGTGATGTGCTATTTTACTATGCTAATAAAGAGATGAAAGCAACTGGAACAGGAGTCGAGACTGGAAAAAGTCTTACTTTTGTTGGAAAGAATAAGAGGATAAACGTTTTTAACATTTATGAAGTAGCAAAATAAAGCAAAGAAAGGCTCAGAACATCAGCTCGTAGATGAGGAAATTAAAGCACATAAAATATTTATTCATTTGTGCTTAGTGGCTGTCAGCCATGCATGCATTGGAGAAATGGGATGTTTCTAGGCACAGTTTTATTCCTGCTCCTATTTTTCCCTCCTTTCCCAGGGATGAACAGGAACGATTTGGTGAATAGTAGCTGAACACTCAGCTCATTTTCTCCATTCCATTAATGTTTCATTTCTTAATACCCTTGAAACAAAAATGGGAAGTTGGTATAAAACATTATTCTCCTTTCAAATCACAAAGAAGAGGAGCGTGGTTCCAGGCCAGGCAGCGAGATTACAAACTGGCATCTGTGTTAAAATGGGAATGCAGCGCTGGTGTCAGTGCCAGGCTGGAAGAGGCCCTTTAATGAGCCACAGAAAGAGGGATGTAACACAGGTTTTTCCATGTCACCAGCTGTCTCCAGCCTGGCCCAAGAGGACCATTTCTGAAGAAAGCTCTTGGCTCCTTGTCTCTGAATATTTCACCTGCCATCCTCACCAACACAGGGAGCAGATTCTTTGCTCCAGGCAACTTATCAGTTACTGCACTGGCAAGAAAAGCAGCTTCCAAATGACAGATGTGGGCTTCAAGGGCCGAGGTGGCACAGGAGCTCTGTGTGCTCCCCAGATCTTTGTCAGATGCCCCACTCAGGGGTGCTGCAGGAACGGTGCCACCAGCACTCGGAGCTTGCTCCTGGACCTCAGCACCAGGGAGAGGGGCTGCGAGGAAGCTCTGGCTGTGGAGAATCCCTGTCTGTCCCTTCTTGTGTCTTTCTGGAAGAAATCCAGCTGTGCACAGGAGGCAGGAGCAAGGCACAGATCAGCACTGGGTTGGAGCGCTGTGTGCCCAGGCAGGGCTCACCTGGACAGGGGATGCACCTGGGCAGGGCTCACCTGGGCAGGGAAAACCTGGGCAGGGCACACCTGGGCAGGGCACACCTCGACAGGGAAAACCTGGACAGGGAAAACCTGGGCAGGGCACACCTGGGCAGAGGGGCTGCGAGGAAGCTCTGGCTGTGGAGAATCCCTGTCTGTCCCTTCTTGTGTCTTTCTGGAAGAAATCCAGCTGTGCACAGGAGGCAGGAGCAAGGCACAGATCAGCACTGGGTTGGAGCGCTGTGTGCCCAGGCAGGGCTCACCTGGGCAGGGCACACCTGGGCAGGGCTCACCTGGGCAGGGCTCACCTGGGCAGGGCTCACCTGCAGCACCGTGGGCTGGACAGTTCCCTGCACGGGGAGCGTGGCACAGACAGGGCTCACCCACCCCCATGGCCTGGGGGCAGCGCTGGCCCCAGGCTGTGCCGTGTCAGCCTCTGGCCTATTGCTGACTTTAATTCGTTGGATGGGGAATCCCGGGCGCTCCAGCCTTGGCTGGCACCGCCTGCTGCCTGTCAGATACATTTACACTCCAACAGCAGCGTGAGACTCCACCAGCCCTGAG
>NW_005054712.1:66082-71460 GCF_000277835.1 Geospiza fortis | reverse complement strand
TGGGCAGATGTGGGTGTGTGCCCACCTTCCTGCCCTGGTTGGGCTGGGGAGCCCAGCAGATTAGTAAGCCAGGATTTCCTGGGATGGGTGAGCAGATCTGCCTGGAGGATGCAGGGATGTAATCCCAGGTATAGAGCAGCTCCATGGGCAGCCTGGGGCTCTGCCTCCCTGTTGTGCCTGGCCTGGCTGGGTGTTGGGGGTGGCAGGAGCACTGGGATCTCTGGCTGGAGCAGGAGAAGGCAGCCAGGGTTGGAGCTACCCCGTCCTTCCAGCCAAGGTCAGGTCAGTGCTTGTTTTTTGCAGAATTACAAGTGCTAATGTTACATTACATGTTTTCCTGGGTCTCTTGGGATTAATGGCAAAGCTGCTGGTTAGCCCAAGGGATTTTCTAAATCCTCCCCTTCCAGGAGTGTTATCACAGGAGAGCTGTGCGTGAGCCTTGGGCAGGCTGGGAAGTGCAGGAGAGCCTGTGCTGCTGCCTTTGCAGCCTCCTGTAAAGCACTGAGGTGTCAATATTAATTTGATAATAAAGCTCAAAACCTCCCTTGATTTCTCGCTTTATCAGAAATGATAAATTCTTAGAGAATTTCTTAGTCTGGATGCTACAGTTTCCAGTGAGGTACTTGGATAATAGAAGATAAAATCAAGCTCCATCCCTGACATCTGGGATCCCCAATCCTGCAGGGCTGGAGCCACCACTGGACATACAATGTGGGTTATTTCCACTAAAATTCATGTAAAAATTGTGAACTTGGGTCCATGGGCTGGTGATACTTAAAGAAATCCAGGAATGTGGTCAAATGAGACAGCATTGCTGTGGATGAACCCTTGTAGATGTATTGATGCTTTAGGATTTTAGGTTTAACATTTTTCATGTGTCTGTAATCCTGCAGTTCTTTAGTCTAGAACTCTAAACTCCACAGACAGTGGGAGCTGCTGCTTCCCCATTTTGGGCAGACACAACAATTCCTCTCCAGGCCTGGCAATCAAGGACACCTCACTTCCTCAGGCCAGAGAGATGGAAACAAAAGAGAGTTGGATGAGAAAACTTAGGGTAAATTCCTTCATTACCTGAAACTGTAATTGGAAGATTGAACCCCAGTATGCAAATGGACCGAACTTATAAAAATATAAAAACCTGTGGCTTATTTTGGGTGCATCCCCTGGAGCAGCCTAGGGCTAAGGCTGGTTCAAAGGAGAAAGCAACAGAGGCAGCCACGTTGTGGCAGTTTTGTTTTCCCCTTGGGATGCCTTTTGCAGCTGCAGTGTACCTGGAGCTCTGGGCTTTGTGGTTTCAAAACCCCAACCCTAGGTGTAACCCTAACCCTAGGCAGTAAAAGCAGCCTTGAATTAAGGCTTGTTTCAAGGAAAAAGCAGTGGAGGAAGCCACAGCAATCCATTGTCTTCTCTTGGGATCTGCCAGCTTGCCTCAGCTGACAAGATGCTCCTTTTTTTGTCTTCTGGTGACAATCTTATCAAAGTAGGGCTGGCCCTGCCTGAGAAAAGGGGTTGCTGATAACCACAACAAACAGTTCACTGCACACCCGGATGATGCAGCTTCCATCTCTGATGCAGGATCAGAATTTTCTCAAGGACAGATAAAAACAGAAGGAGCAATTTCTCAGGGTCGTGGCTGGCAAAGCACTTTAACAGCTTCTGATGGCACTTGGGGAAGGTGCACAGGAGCTCCTGCACTGTGGCAATCACAGAGTTCATGAGCTGCAGTCACAGTTGTGCCCAGCTGGAAGCCAGGTGCCACGGAGAGCTGGTGAGCATCCCCTGCAGAAACAAACCTAACCCTAACCCCTGCCAGCTGCTGAAATCAAGGAAAGCCTACAGGGTTCTATTTTCCTAGGGGGATGAAGCTTGGAAACTCAAGGGTGGGGTGACTGAACTGTGTGTGGTTGTAGCTTTAAGGAGGAAACCAGCAGCAGAGAGTGAGGGATGTGTCCCCTGCCTCAGCTGTGCTGCTCCTGCCTGTCCTGCCCTCCTCTGAAGAGCATCCTGTGCTCCTCTCACCCACACTGGGTTCCCAAAGCCTCTCTGTTCCCTCGAGGCCTTCAGCAACAACGTTTTGCATATAGACTCTCTCCAAGCCCAGGCACTCGATTCAATCACTGCTTAATCTAACCCTCTAATTTAATCAATACTTCATGGACAGGGTCTTTGTTTAAAAACCCAAACAAACACAAAACCTTCCAGTCTCTTTTGTGATTGCTTTGTGCAGGTGTTATTAGGTTAATGCAATCAACAGCGATAAATCTGCTCTCCACGTAATGAGGGATCAGCCTTGCTGTGGGGTGCTGTGGGAGGGAGGGAAGCGGGATAAAGAAACCACAAAGCTGGGTACTTGAGATGTTACCAGCGACACCACCAGATTCAGGGTGACCCTTTCTGCTGCAGGAATAATGGGAGGCACCAGCAAGAGTTCCACCTCCTCTCCAGGTGCTCAAAGTTGTTGGGGTCTCCAGCTGGTCAGAGTGACCCCGAGAAAAGTTCAAAAGTCTCTTTTCCCAGCCTGGCGCTTGAAGAAGGAGCCAGGGCTCTTCATTTCTTGGTCTCAAGGTTGTTTTTTTATCTTATCTATAAAAAATTTTCTCCTGGCCTGCCGAGGTCAGCTCAGCAAGACAGTCCAGGCACTCTGCCTGCCCCCAGGGCAGTGTTATGTCTTTATACTAAAAACTATGTGTACAATATTTACAATTACTTTCCAATCCCTATCACCTGTGTTAGACAGTGAGCTTCTACTCTAAACCAATCTGTAAGTGCCAACATCACAGCAGAAGATGGAGGCCAAGAAGAAGAAGGAGAAAGGCTGGACACACCCAGTTCCCTCCATTTTGCCTCCTGAACCCCCATACCAAAAACCCTAAAATCTACTTTTCCACCCCATGATAACTTCACTAATATTCTACTTAAATTGTCGTGGCTTGCTGATCTTCATACAAGGTTGGTAATTTGCTCCACGGGTCATAATCAACACCACAGGCATCTTGGGCTCTGTGCCAGGGTCTCTGAGACTGCTGGTAAGGGTCTTGGCTGCTCAGGACAGCCAGAGGGATGTCCTGGGTCCTGACACAGAGTGAGAAGAAAGATGTGCTGTGGTGTCAAGAGGCCAGGAAGGATGGACACGGGTAGGAGGATGGAGGTGGACTGCGTGGTTTCCCAAGGTTGTGTGGCTCTTACAGTGGGGAGTGTGGGCTCTGGTTGCTCTGCGTGAAGCTGCTTTTCCTCACTGAAGCTCTGGCACATGGTTTCACCTGCAGGCTCTGCCCTCCCCATGCCCACTGGTAGTGCTGGGGGAGCCCATGCTTGGGGCTGGCTCTTGGCTGAATAGGAAAATGCAACAGCTCTCGATGAGCATGAATCCTTCAGCCGTTGTTCCATGTTTAATCAAATTTGTAGAGCCTTGGGCCATTCATGGAGAAAAGTGTTTTCTGTCTGTAATAAGAGGAAGGTTTGCCTGTCAAGGGGTGCAAAGACAGATAATGAAGTTATTCTTTCTCGTTGCATTTTGCTATGAGTTTCTTGAGAACGCTCTCAACAAAGTAATGATGCACAGAGGAGAGGTTTTCAGGCTCTATGAATGGTGGCAGCAGCTTCCACTTGCAGGGCTTAGGGATGCCAGCATGTCTCCAGCTTCATAGAGCCTGCCCCTATGGAAGTCCAGGATAGGTGGGCTTGATTTAAAAGGATGAAGTGCAGAGGTGCCCTTGATACTGCAGGTGCCATCCCAGTGGGGCAGAGTCTGGGGTCTCTGGAAGAAGACCCATGGTGCTTGCTGGGATTTTTTCCATTCTAAATTGCGTGGATAGTGCTGGTGGACTCTCCTTCCCATCTATGTCTTCAGCTCTTTGGGAAATTTTCCCTATTTTGCCTGCAAAAAGCTGTGGTCCTTTGTTCACATTGCACTTCTACTGAAGCAAATCAACCACAGGAAAGCCAGCAAGGGATAATAGAACCCACAGAAACAAACTACAGTAAGTATGAGGAAAAGGATTAAAAAACCTAACAAAAACATCTCTACCTTTTTTAGTTTCCTTTGGAAAGCTCAATTGACTCCCTCAGAGCCCCCAACAAAGTCAATGATACTTCATCTTTAATTTGATTTTTCCCTTCAGTAAGGGTGGCGAGCATTAGCATCGCTGTAATTCTGCAAAGTGCCATTAAATAACAGGGGAATATCAAACGTGAAGATTATGTGTGGTATCAGTGGCAAAATATTACACTCAGCAATGATTTAGACGAGCATTAATGTCTCAGGCATGCTGCGAGAGATGTCAAGAATTGGACAATAAAACATCTCATTCTTCAAACAACCACTCGGGGCTGACGCTGGGCTGCTGGGGAGGCAGATGGGCACCCGTGGAGCCGAGCAGCCCCTGTGCAGCCACTGCCCTGCCTGCATTCCTCTGAGGGCAGACACCTCTGCTGTGCGGGGGAGTGATGGATGCTGCCCATTTCCAGCGGGTCGATAACGGGATCGCTGCAGACCACCGTTCTTTTTGTGTTTAATTCACTGAATAAAATGAACCAGGTAAATCACTCGGAGGAGATGGGAGCGGATGTTAATAGGCACATTTGCAGAGCTATCTAAAAATGAGCTCTGCAATTACTGACTCATGCCGGTGCTTGTGTTTGGTAGTGCTGCTGGAGGCGGCGCTCACCCGCCCCGCCAGCGGCCTGGGGAGCTGTCCCTGGTTCCTCAGAGAGGGCTGGGGGCTGCAGCTCAGGGGGGCTTTGCAAGGGGGATGCCCAGAGCCTGGCAAGGCATCGCAGGGGAACAGGGCTCTGCTTTTTTGTAGACTTGCAGGCCTGAGGTTTGTGACGGTGTTCACAGGGGTTCTTGGTTGAGGGAAGAGACGAGGATCTGACTCCATGTTTCAGAAGGTTTGATTTATTATTTTATGATATATATTACATTAAAACTATACTAAAAGAATCAAAGAAAAGGTTTCCTCAGAAGGCTAGCTCAGAATAGAATAAGAAAGAATGATAACAAAGGTTTGTGGCTCGGCTCTCCGTCCAAGCCAGCTGGGCTGTGATTGGCCGTTAATTACAAACATCTAAGATGGGCCAATCACAGATCCACCTGTTGCATTCCACAGCAGCAGATAATCAATGTTTACATTTTGTTCCTGAGGCCTCTCAGCTCCTCAGGAGGAAAAATCCTAAGGAAAGGATTTTTCATAAAAGATGTCTGCGACAGAGGCTGAGCTAGGAGGAACAGAGCAGGGCTGGGCAGATCTTCATGGACTCATAGGATTGGGTTGCAAGGGACCTTAAAGCTCATCCCGTTCCAGTGGAGCTGGTGCTGAGTCCTTTGGGCATTGTTGTCATAGAAGACACGGTGCCTTTCTCCAGAAAAAACGCATGGG